>NW_027325374.1:37500-245000 GCF_036924035.1 Leuresthes tenuis
ACCCGGCCCGTGTGCCGTGGCTCTGAGCTTCAGGACCGTCTCAGAACTGGGGCCCGATTCATGGTGATGGAGTTTATTCTTTTGAAGCTCCAACCAGACTGAGGTTCTAACTGATCTTAAAACAGCAGCTATTTACAGCTGCCTGGTCCTCTGGTTCTGTTCGTGTGTTCGGTTCCTAACCTGAAGCTCAACATGAACTGTGGTATTGAGTCAACGTGAGTGAAGTTCGCTGCAAACTTCCTCGAAAAGTTTGCGTGTGCTGGTTGAGGCGGGTCAGGTGATCTAAACGATCCAATCGAATTACTAACGAGGAAACAGGTGCGTTAACGAGCTGGACGTGACTGCAGGACACACACATCCTGCGTTTATTTAAAACTGATTTAAATGGCCTGATGGGACAAGGCGATGCAGGTCGCACACACAGTGTGCCGATGCCCACCGATCCATATCAGGCCGATCAATAGGTTGTGTATTGATCAGCGGTAATGAAGAGCATCAGTCTGAGGGATGGAGCATCATTAAGCATATTTCTGTTCCACAGACCTGAGATCAGTTTGTGCTGTCAGAGCAAAAGCGGTCCAACGCTGAAGGGATGGCGTCACAGATCAGGTTACGGTCCGGTCCGGCTGACAGGTTCTGACAGGTGATCAAGACCTCAGATTAACCTGGGCAATAATTAAGCTACCTGTTGGTATTTTTGTTCATATTTTTTGGTGTTTCCTGTTTAGTTTTTAGTTATTTTCTCAGTCCTGATCTCAGTTCAGTTTCCAGATTCTTTTGTCTTTGTTTCACATCCTCCGCAGCGTCACGTCTGGGTTTTGGTGTGTTTTTGTTGGGGCTTTAGGTTTTTCATGTTAGGTTTCCTTTAAGTCATTGGTTTTACCAAATCTTTTCCCCAGACACTCTTGTCCCGTCATCAGGTTCATCCACGTCACCTGTTCTGTTCTCAGCTGCACTCCATCACCTCCCCTCAGTATTTAGTCTCCAGGTTCCCTCACGTCATTGCCAAACCATCAACACCATTCATGTTGTCAGCGTCCGGGTCCTACATTGGATGCATTCAGGGCCTTTGCAGACTGCTTGGCACAGGGAGCCGGCCCCTGGCTGAGCTTTCATTCATGCTTTCCTTCCATAGAATAGTAATTATAATTACAAACATAATACTATGTTACCACCACTAACAATAGTACTGCTAGGAGGAAAAAGGAAAAGGGCTGTATTTTTGTAAACAATTATTAAATATAAAAGGAGAAAAACTCACCAATATTATTTAGTCAACAGTAATAGGATTTTACGCAGTCATAGGGTGTGAATAATATTGAATATTATACCATATAATGTATCATACCATGATGTACTATTGCATTGCACAGAATATTGCAGGTAGGGGTGATGAGTGGGTTTATCACTGGGTTTATCGTTCAGTGTTCTGATGGCCCAGGGAAAAAGCTGTTCCTCAGCCTGGTTGCCCTGCTTTTTAAACACCTCATACCAGAGGGAAGTTGAACAGGTGCTGTCCTGGGTGAGAGGGTCAGCAGCAATTTTATTTGCTCTATTGAGACACTGGCTGGCGTAGCAGGTCGCTCTCCATGGTGCTGCGTTAGAAAACCAAGTTCCTCCTCAGCATCCTAAGGTAGTGGAGTCTCTGTTTGGCTTTTATAATCACTGAGGTTGCGGTCCATGAGATTTCTTCAGCTATGCGAGTCCCCAGGAACTTGAAGGAGGATACCTGAACACAGTCCCTGTTGATGTGCAGGGCAGTGAGTTCCCCTCTGTGCCTGCTGAAGTCAAGCTCCATCTCCTTAGTTTTGATGGTGTTGAGCAGAAGGTTGTGTTCAGTGCTCCATCCTGCCAGGTGTTTAACCTCCTCCCTGCATCTCATCCCCTCCGCTGTTGGAGGGATAGGTGGGTGTTCATCAGTGTATGGGGAGTCCGTGCTGAGGGACAGGGTGGAGGAATAGGCAGTGCTCATTTTAACCACCTGTGGGTGGTTGGACAGAAAATCCCTGATCCAGGTGCAGGGGGGGGGGGTAGACTGATTTTAAGTACTTTGCAAAGTACTTCATCCGGGCCAGTAACTTTCCTGTTTTTCACAGCTTTCACCACAAACAAATTGGTTTGGATAGACCCGAATGCAGTTGCCCACTGTGACATTGTTGGTGCAGCTCTTTATGTAGAACAGCACCATCTGTGTACTCCTGAAGATCAAGGTGTTCAAAGATACTCCACTCAGTGCACTCAAAGCAAAGAGTGCTCCTTCAGGATTTAATGTCTTTTATGGCAGGTTTGGATCTCTTCTTGGGGTATATTCACAGTTATATGCTGGGATCAGAAGAAGCAGTGATAAGTGATCTGAAAGTCCAAGGTGGATAGGGATACAATCCTTCAGGCTTTCTTAAGGTTTGAATACACTTGGTCCAGTGTATTCTTTCCTCTGGAACACTGTACATATTGTTCAAAGTTAGGGAGTACTGACTTAAGGCAAGCCTTTTTGAAGTCATCAACAATAAAAAGCTCCCTGAGGATGGCCCAGCATCTGTTTGTTTATAATGGTGTACAGCTGGGAGAGCGCTATGCTAATGTTAGCATGAGGTGGTATGTACACAGCAGTCAGCATAATGCCATTTTTTTCCCCATGCTTTTGGGTTTCTGTTAAGTCATTAGTTTTGCCATTGTTTTCCCCTCAGTCACTCTTGGTCATTAGGTTCATCCACATCATCTGTGTTTTGTTCTCAGCTGCACTGAGGGTACCTAACCCTAACCCACTCACCAATCACCTCCCCTCAGTATTTCATTTCCAGGTTCCCCCATGCAAGCCGAAATCCTCTTTCGTCATGTCAGGTTTCGCCTGGTGGTTTTCAGTCATAGTCAGGTTTGTGTTTGCTAAAGTTTTTTTGTATTCCGGCTCAGCCGCGCCTTTTGTTGTTTCCTTTAAATAAATCAAGTTTTTTTACTTTAATATTTCTGCATCTGGGTCCTAAATCTCCACCACGCCACGTACAACCACCAGTTGTGACACATAACTGGATACTGTTATACTCTGAAGTAAGTTACTCATTAGAAAAATGCAGTGGGATTTGTCCCAAAAACAGGTTTAAGAACAGCTTAGAGCTGCCTGGTACCAGCCCAAGAACACATGACACTGTTACCTCAGACAGAGGAAATCTGAGATGTTGACCAATAGGGAAGAAGTATTGGGTGTGATTTAATTGTTGCCACACAGAAGTTTTTTTGTTGTTTGTTTTTGTTTTAAATAGAAAAGGCATGACTTTCCATCTTTATTTTATTGAAAAATATGTATTTATCATCTTTATCGACTCTTTTCCTCTGAGCAATTATGTTAGTGTTGTTTTGTACAAAGAAAATGAGAAATTCATGAATCTGGACATGTATTCGGGTATCAATAGATTAATTTCATGAGGAGGAAAGTTTAGACACAAGTGGGAAACTCGATGGGGAAAAAAATGGGGGGATATATAGGTATAAATCTGCAGAGGAGAACAAAATGGGTGATGATGAACTGGAAAACAAAGAAAACTGAGACGGGTGATGCTGAACGACACAGGTGTGTGTGAAACCAGGACGAGTTGTACAAGAAATAAAGTCACAGTACTTTATTCTGTCCAACTTCATGTCATAATTATCATAGTTTCAGACAGATCAAGGTTTCGGTGAAAACTGACAGTCGTGCTTCTGTTCAACACCCATTGACTGTCCTCATGTGGAACTGAAATCAACACCTTAGGAATGGTCTCTGTGTGGACAGAAGTTTAAAGGCGCCTGATCGGAGAGTGCTGGGACTGCTCTGATGTCTGAAGCATGAGCAAAAAGCTCCCAGAGTCACTGACAGGAGCAGGTCTAATGCTGACCCAGGACCAGTCAGTTTGTGTTGTCTCTGCAGTCCTTCAGCAGTTCAGAGTGAAAGTTACAAACTGAGATGGAACAGAAGAAAGTGGTGAAATCAGAGAGAAACAAATACACTTCAGAGTCATAATGAGGTTTTCAGGTTATCTGTGATTTATCTTAATCACATCCTGTTTGTGCTTTTGTGTCCGCTGAGAGAACCGAACTGTTTAATAAAAGTTCATTAATGTGTCTGTTGTGTCCTCGGCTGAAAAACAGATTTTAATAATCGCTTCAGTGGAAAAGTGGAAGATAAGGGAAAAGCCGTATCCTGCAGTGCTGAATGTTAAACTGAGGCTGACCCTTTGTGTCCTTAAGAAGACACAAGACCTGAGGGATGAATGGGAGAATGACCCGATGTGTCAGGTTGAGTGGTTCTCCTCCTCTGACTGACATAATGACTAATATTTCACTTCCATCAGAACTTGTCACAGAGATGCTGTGACATCACAGATCCTTCCTTGTCACCACGCTGAACTTCCGGGTCCGATCCCCAAAACAGCTGGTTTATTATGATCTGATTGTGACCGGGTTGGAGGAGCGGAGAGGTCCAAACAGGATTCTGTTAAATGAGATAAACAACGTAAACTGAGGCAGAACAACAACAACACAGCAGCTGGAGCTGAGGTTAAAACAGCGAATAAACAGCAAAAAAACTCTCTTCGTAGTTTAGCTAGTAATGACATGGAACATAGAGATCCTCCACAGCTTTTCTGATAAAATTAAGAACTTTATTCCACATGTAGGATTCCTTTAAACAATTATGTGACACAGCAGCATCTCACAATTGAAGAATTAAACTGGCTTTAAGTTAGTCTCCAGGAACAGATGGTTTGACAGCAAGTATGAAACAGGGCCTCAAAACTCTGATCCCTGAGCCAGGAAAAGACTAAAGATATGTAAATAATTTAAGACCAATAACTTTATTAAATACATATTACAAAATTCTTTGTGGAGTTCCAGCCGTTAGGCTGAAAAAGGATATTTAATCAATAATCAATGAAACACAGTCAAGTGTTTTAAAAAGATCAGATTTACTTTTATTTATAATTATTTATTTACTGATGGTGGATATGTTCTTTTAAGGCATTTAATTGTGTGGAACATCCTTTTCTTGGACAAACACTGTCTTACCTTGTTTTTCTTGTCTTTGGGTCATGGAACATGCTCGAGATTTCCAATCAGGAAAGTAATAAGACAGAGTTGTGCACCTTTAATGTTTAGAATGGTGGCTGAAATGATTTCCATCTTAATTAAAACAGTGAATTAGAAGGCCTTAAAGTTTAAAAAAATGCTTTGATGGTAAGTCAACTGATATAACTTTCTTCCTCAAATTTAGGGGTTAAACTGCAGTCGCCTTGCATAAACTATAAATATGTTTTCTGAAGCTTCGGGATTACCACTAAACATTTTACCTTTACATAAGCATTGCTTGCTGCCATTATATCACACAAAGATATTTGGGTATTATTGTTAAGATAAAGCTGAAAATATCTGAAAAGGAGAATATTTGATCCAATATAGAAAAATGCAGGTTTATTTTAAACAGATTAATTGAACCTGCATTTTTTCACATGATGAAAACAGTAAACAATTCACTTTAACTTTATCTGGAAAAATAAATGTCACAGTATTAGAAAAGCGCTCCTTTAACGGAGGCGACTAAGAAAAGTTACAACAAAAATATCTCCTTGAAAATGGAGGAACAAAAAAGGCTATGAAAGTTACCGGATTGAAATAAATAAACTAAGAACAAGAATAAATTACAAAACAAGATAGAACTGCAGGAGGATCGCTCACAGACTGTGAAACTATGACTGTGGAACTATGACTGCGGAACTATGACTGTGGATCTATGACTGTGGATCTATGACTGTAGAACTATGACTATGGATCTATGAATGTGGATCTATGACTGTGGATCTATGACTGCGGATCTATGACTGCGGATCTATGACTGTGGATCTATGACTGTAGAACTATGACTATGGATCTATGACTGTAGAACTATGACTATGGATCTATGACTGTGGATCTATGACTGTAGAACTATGACTATGGATCTATGACTGTAGAACTATGACTATGGATCTATGACTGCGGAACTATGACTGCGGAACTATGACTGCAGAATTATGACTGCAGAATTATGACTGTGAATCTATGACTGCGTAACTATGACTGCGGAACTATGACTGTGGAACTATGACTGCGGAACTATGACTGCGGAACTATGACTGCGGAACTATGACTGGGGAACTATGACTGTGGATCTATGACTGCGGAACTATGACTGTGGATCTATGACTGTGGAACTATGACTGTGGATCTATGACTGCGGAACTATGACTGCGGAACTATGACTGCGGAACTATGACTGCGGAACTATGACTGTGGATCTATGACTGCGGAACTATGACTGCGGAAGTATGACTGCGGAACTATGACTGCGGAACTATGACTGCGGAACTATGACTGCAGAATTATGACTGCGGAATTATGACTGTGAATCTATGACTGCGTAACTATGACTGCGGAACTATGACTGCGGAACTATGACTGTGGAACTATGACTGCGGAACTATGACTGTGGAACTATGACTGTTGATCTATGCGGTACTATAACTTTAGATCTATGACTGCGGAACTATGACTGCGGAACTATGACTGTGGAACTATGACTGCGGAACTATGACTGTGAAACTATGACTGCTTATCTATGACTGCGGAACTATGACTGTGGATCTATGACTGTGGAACTATGACTGCGGAACTATGACTGCGGAACTATGACTATGGATCTATGACTGCGTAACTATGACTGCTTATCTATGACTGCGGAACTATGACTGCGGAACTATGACTGTGGAACTATGACTGCGGAACTATGACTGTGAAACTATGACTGCTTATCTATGACTGCGGAACTATAACTTTAGATCTATGACTGCGGAACTATGACTGCGGAACTATGACTGTGGAACTATGACTGCGGAACTATGACTGTGAAACTATGACTGCTTATCTATGACTGCGGAACTATGACTGTGGATCTATGACTGCGGAACTATGACTGCGGAACTATGACTGGGGAACTATGACTGTGGATCTATGACTGTGGATCTATGACTGCGGAACTATGACTGCGGAACTATGACTGCGGAACTATGACTGCGGAACTATGACTATGGATCTATGACTGCGTAACTATGACTGTGGAACTATGACTGCGGAACTATGACTGTGGATCTATGACTGTGGAACTATGACTGTGGATCTATGACTGCGGAACTATGACTGCGGAACTATGACTGCGGAACTATGACTGCGGAACTATGACTATGGATCTATGACTGCGTAACTATGACTGCGGAACTATGACTGCGGAACTATGACTGCGGAAGTATGACTGCGGAACTATGACTGTGGATCTATGACTGCGGAACTATGACTGCGGAAGTATGACTGCGTAACTATGACTGCGGAACTATGACTGTGGAACTATGACTGCGGAACTATGACTGCGGAACTATGAATGCGGAACTATGACTGTTGATCTATGCGGAACTATAACTTTAGATCTATGACTGCGGAACTATGACTGCGGAACTATGACTGTGGAACTATGACTGTTGATCTATGCGGAACTATAACTTTAGATCTATGACTGCGGAACTATGACTGCGGAACTATGAATGCGGAACTATGACTGTTGATCTATGCGGAACTATAACTTTAGATCTATGACTGCGGAACTATGACTGCGGAACTATGACTGTGGAACTATGACTGCGGAACTATGACTGTGAAACTATGACTGTGGATCTATGCGGAACTATGACTTTGGATCTATGACTGCGGAACTATGACTGCGGAATTATGACTGCGGAACTATGACTGCGGAACTATGACTGTGGAACTATGACTGTGGATCTATGACTGCGGAACTATGACTGCGGAACTATGACTGGGGAACTATGACTGGGGAACTATGACTGTGGATCTATGACTGCGGAACTATGACTGCGGAACTATGACTGTGGAACTATGACTTTGGATCTATGACTGCGGAACTATGACTGCGGAATTATGACTGCGGAACTATGACTGCGGAACTATGACTGTGGAACTATGACTGTGGATCTATGACTGCGGAACTATGACTGCGGAACTATGACTGTGGAACTATGACTGTGGATCTATGACTGCGGAACTATGACTGCGGAACTATGACTGTGGATCTATGACTGTGGAACTATGACTGTGGATCTATGCGGAACTATGACTTTGGATCTATGACTGCGGAACTATGACTGCGGAATTATGACTGCGGAACTATGACTGCGGAACTATGACTGTGGAACTATGACTGTGGATCTATGACTGCGGAACTATGACTGCGGAACTATGACTGGGGAACTATGACTGTGGATCTATGACTGCGGAACTATGACTGTGGATCTATGACTGTGGAACTATGACTGCGGAACTATGACTGTGGATCTATGACTGCGGAACTATGACTGCGGAACTATGACTGCGGAACTATGACTGCGGAACTATGACTGCGGAACTATGACTGCGGAACTATGACTGTGGAACTATGACTGTGGATCTATGACTGCAGAACTATGACTGCGGATATATGACTGCGGAACTATGACTGCGGAACTATGACTGCGGAACTATGACTGCGGAACTATGACTGTGGAACTATGACTGTGGATCTATGACTGTGAAACTATGACTGTGGAACTATGACTGTGGATCTATGACTGCGGAACTTTGACTGCGGAACTATGACTACGGATCTATGACTACGGAACTATGACTGTGGATCTATGACTGTGGATCTATGACTGCGGAACTATGACTGCGGAACTATGACTGCGGAACTATGACGGCGGAACTATGACTGCGGAATTATGACTGCGGAACTATGACTGCGGATCTATGACTGTGGATCTATGACTGTGGATCTATGACTGCGGAACTATGACTGCGGAACTATGACTATGGATCTATGACTGTGGAACTATGACTGCGGAAGTATGACTGTGGATCTATGACTGCGGAACTATGACTGCGGAAGTATGACTGCGGAACTATGACTGCGGAACTATGACTGCGGAACTATGACTGTGGAACTATGACTGTTGATCTATGCGGAACTATAACTTTAGATCTATGACTGCGGAACTATGACTGCGGAACTATGACTGTGGAACTATGACTGCGGAACTATGACTGTGAAACTATGACTGCTTATCTATGACTGCGGAACTATGACTGTGGATCTATGACTGTGGAACTATGACTGTGGATCTATGACTGCGGAACTATGACTGCGGAACTATGACTGCGGAACTATGACTGCGGAACTATGACTATGGATCTATGACTGCGGAACTATGACTGCGGAAGTATGACTGTGGATCTATGACTGCGGAACTATGACTGCGGAAGTATGACTGCGGAACTATGACTGCGGAACTATGACTGTGGATCTATGACTGCGGAACTATGACTGCGGAAGTATGACTGTGGAACTATGACTGCGGAACTATGACTGTTGATCTATGCGGAACTATAACTTTAGATCTATGACTGCGGAACTATGACTGCGGAACTATGACTGTGGAACTATGACTGCGGAACTATGACTGTGAAACTATGACTGTGGATCTATGCGGAACTATGACTTTGGATCTATGACTGCGGAACTATGACTGCGGAATTATGACTGCGGAACTATGACTGCGGAACTATGACTGTGGATCTATGACTGCGGAACTATGACTGCGGAACTATGACTGGGGAACTATGACTGGGGAACAATGACTGTGGATCTATGCGGAACTATGACTTTGGATCTATGACTGCGGAACTATGACTGCGGAATTATGACTGCGGAACTATGACTGCGGAACTATGACTGTGGAACTATGACTGTGGATCTATGACTGCGGAACTATGACTGCGGAACTATGACTGTGGAACTATGACTGTGGATCTATGACTGCGGAACTATGACTGCGGAACTATGACTGTGGATCTATGACTGTGGAACTATGACTGTGGATCTATGCGGAACTATGACTTTGGATCTATGACTGCGGAACTATGACTGCGGAATTATGACTGCGGAACTATGACTGCGGAACTATGACTGTGGAACTATGACTGGGGATCTATGACTGCGGAACTATGACTGCGGAACTATGACTGGGGAACTATGACTGTGGAACTATGACTGCGGAACTATGACTGTGAATCTATGACTGCGGAACTATGACTGCGGAATTATGACTGCGGAACTATGACTGCGGAACTATGACTGTGGAACTATGACTGTGGATCTATGACTGCGGAACTATGACTGCAGAATTATGACTGTGAATCTATGACTGCAGAACTATGACTGCGGATATATGACTGCGGAACTATGACTGCGGAACTATGACTGCGGAACTATGACTGCGGAACTATGACTGTGGAACTATGACTGTGGATCTATGACTGTGAAACTATGACTGTGGAACTATGACTGTGGATCTATGACTGCGGAACTATGACTGCGGAACTATGACTACGGATCTATGACTACGGAACTATGACTGTGGATCTATGACTGTGGATCTATGACTGCGGAACTATGACTGCGGAACTATGACTGCGGAACTATGACGGCGGAACTATGACTGCGGAATTATGACTGCGGAACTATGACTGCGGATCTATGACTGTGGATCTATGACTGTGGATCTATGACTGCGGAACTATGACTGCAGAATTATGACTGTGAATATATGACTGCGGAACTATGACTGCGGAACTATGACTACGGATCTATGACTACGGAACTATGACTGTGGATCTATGACTGTGGATCTATGACTGCGGAACTATGACTGTTGATCTATGCGGAACTATGACTTTGGATCTATGACTGCGGAACTATGACTGCGGAACTATGACTGCGGATCTATGACTGCGGATCTATGACTGTAGCACTATGATTGTGGAACTATGACTGCGGAATTATGACTGCGGAACTATGACTGCGGAACTATGACTGCGGAACTATGACTGCGGAACTATGACTGCGGAACTATGACTGTGGAACTATGACTGTGGATCTATGACTGTGGATCTATGACTGCGGAATTATGACTGCGGATCTATGACTGCGGAACTATGACTGTGGATCTATGACTGTGGATCTATGACTGCGGATCTATGACTACGGAACTATGACTGTGGATCTATGACTGTGGATCTATGACTGCGGATCTATGACTACGGAACTATGACTGTTGATCTATGACTGTGGAACTATGACTGCGGAACTATGACTGCGGATCTATGACTGCGGAACTATGACTGTGGATCTATGACTGTGGATCTATGACTGCGGATCTATGACTGCGGATGTATGACTGCGGATCTATGACTGCGGAAGTATGACTACGGAACTATGACTGTGGATTTATGACTGTGGAACTATGACTGCGGAACTATGACTACGGAACTATGACTGTGGATCTATGACTGCGGAACTATGACTGCGGATCTATGACTGCGGAACTATGACTGTGGATCTATGACTGTGGATCTATGACTGCGGATCTATGACTGCGGATCTATGACTGCGTAACTATGACTGCGTAACTATGACTGCGCAGCTATGACTGCGGATCTATGACTGTGGATCTAAGACTCTGTAACTATGACTGCGGAACTATGACTGTGGAACTATGACTGTGGATCTATGACTGCGGAACTATGACTGCGGAAGTATGACTGTGGATCTATGACTGTGGAACTATGACTGTGGAACTATGACTGCGGAACTATGACTCTGGATCTATGACTGTGGAACTATGACTGTGGAACTATGACTGCGGAACTATGACTGTGGAACTATGACTGTGGATCTATGACTCTGTAACTATGACTGCGGAACTATGACTGTGGAACTATGACTGTGGATCTATGACTGCGGAACTATGACTGCGGAAGTATGACTGTGGATCTATGACTGTGGAACTATGACTGTGGAACTATGACTGCGGATCTATGACTGTGGATCTATGACTCTGTAACTATGACTGCGGAACTATGACTGTGGAACTATGACTGTGGATCTATGACTGCGGAACTATGACTGCGGAAGTATGACTGTGGATCTATGACTGTGGAACTATGACTGTGGAACTATGACTGCGGAACTATGACTCTGGATCTATGACTGTGGAACTATGACTGTGGAACTATGACTGTGGAACTATGACTGCGGAACTATGACTCTGGATCTATTACTGCGGAATTATGACAGCGGAATTATTACTGTTGAACTATGACTGCGGAACTATGACTGCGGAACTATGACTGTGGAACTATGACTGTGAAACTATGACTGCGGAACTATGACTGTGGATCTATGACTGCGGAATTATGACAGCGGAATTATGACTGCGGATCTATGACTGTAGAACTATGACTGCGGAACTATGACTGTGGAACTATGACTGTGGATCTATGACTGTGGATCTATGACTGAAGAACTATGACTGCGGAACTATGACTGCGGATCTATGACTGTAGAACTACGACTGTGGAACTATGACTGCGGAACTATGACTGTGGAACTATGACTGTGGATCTATGACTCTGTAACTATGACTGCGGAACTATGACTGTGGAACTATGACTGTGGATCTATGACTGCGGAACTATGACTGCGGAAGTATGACTGTGGATCTATGACTGTGGAACTATGACTGCGGAACTATGACTGCGGAAGTATGACTGTGGATCTATGACTGTGGAACTATGACAGTGGAACTATGACTGCGGAACTATGACTCTGGATCTATGACTGTGGAACTATGACTGTGGAACTATGACTGCGGAACTATGACTCTGGATCTATTACTGCGGAATTATGACAGCGGAATTATTACTGTTGAACTATGACAGTGGAACTATGACTGTGAAACTATGACTGCGGAACTATGACTGTGGATCTATGACTGCGGAATTATGACAGCGGAATTATGACTGCGGATCTATGACTGTAGAACTATGACTGCGGAACTATGACTGTGGAACTATGACTGTGGATCTATGACTGTGGATCTATGACTGAAGAACTATGACTGCGGAACTATGACTGCGGATCTATGACTGTAGAACTACGACTGTGGATCTATGACTGAAGAACTATGACTGCGGATCTATGACTGTAGAACTACGACTGTGGATCTATGACTGAAGAACTATGACTGTGGAATTATGACTGAAGAACTATGACTGTGGATCTATGACTGAAGAACTATGACTGCGGAACTATGACTGCGGATCTATGACTGTGGAACTATGACTGTGGATCTATGACTGAAGAACTATGACTGCGGAACTATGACTGCGGATCTATGACTGTAGAACTACGACTGTGGATCTATGACTGAAGAACTATGACTGTGGATCTATGACTGAAGAACTATGACTGTGGATCTATGACTGTAGAACTATGACTGCGGAACTATGACTGCGGACCTATGACTGTAGAATTATGACTGAAGAACTATTACTGCGGAACTATGACTGAAGAACTATAACTGTGGATCTATGACTGCGGAACTATGACTGCGTAACTATGACTGCGTAACTATGACTGCGGATCTATGACTGCGTAACTATGACTGCGTAACTATGACTGCGTAACTATGACTGCGGAACTATGACTACGGATCTATGACTACGGAACTATGACTGTGGATCTATGACTGTGGATCTATGACTGCGGAACTATGACTGTTGATCTATGCGGAACTATGACTTTGGATATATGACTGCGGAACTATGACTGCGGAACTATGACTGCGGATCTATGACTGCGGATCTATGACTGTAGCACTATGATTGTGGAACTATGACTGCGGAATTATGACTGCGGAACTATGACTACGGAACTATGACTGCGGAACTATGACTGCGGAACTATGACTGCGGAACTATGACTGCGGAACTATGACTGTGGAACTATGACTGTGGATCTATGACTGTGGATCTATGACTGCGGAATTATGACTGCGGATCTATGACTGCGGAACTATGACTGTGGATCTATGACTGTGGATCTATGACTGCGGATCTATGACTACGGAACTATGACTGTTGATCTATGACTGTGGAACTATGACTGCGGAACTATGACTGCGGATCTATGACTGCGGAACTATGACTGTGGATCTATGACTGTGGATCTATGACTGCGGATCTATGACTGCGGATGTATGACTGCGGATCTATGACTGCGGAAGTATGACTACGGAACTATGACTGTGGATCTATGACTGTGGAACTATGACTGCGGAACTATGACTACGGAACTATGACTGTGGATCTATGACTGCGGAACTATGACTGCGGATCTATGACTGCGGAACTATGACTGTGGATCTATGACTGTGGATCTATGACTGCGGATCTATGACTGCGTAACTATGACTGCGTAACTATGACTGCGCAGCTATGACTGCGGATCTATGACTGTGGATCTAAGACTCTGTAACTATGACTGCGGAACTATGACTGTGGAACTATGACTGTGGATCTATGACTGCGGAACTATGACTGCGGAAGTATGACTGTGGAACTATGACTGTGGAACTATGACTGCGGAACTATGACTCTGGATCTATGACTGCGGAACTATGACTGCGGAAGTATGACTGTGGATCTATGACTGTGGATCTATGACTGTGGAACTATGACTGTGGAACTATGACTGTGGAACTATGACTGCGGAACTATGACTGTGGAACTATGACTGTGGATCTATGACTCTGTAACTATGACTGCGGAACTATGACTGTAGAACTATGACTGTGGATCTATGACTGCGGAACTATGACTGCGGAAGTATGACTGTGGATCTATGACTGTGGAACTATGACTGTGGAACTATGACTGCGGATCTATGACTGTGGATCTATGACTCTGTAACTATGACTGCGGAACTATGACTGTGGAACTATGACTGTGGATCTATGACTGCGGAACTATGACTGCGGAAGTATGACTGTGGATCTATGACTGTGGAACTATGACTGTGGAACTATGACTGCGGAACTATGACTCTGGATCTATGACTGTGGAACTATGACTGTGGAACTATGACTGCGGAACTATGACTCTGGATCTATTACTGCGGAATTATGACAGCGGAATTATTACTGTTGAACTATGACTGCGGAACTATGACTGCGGAACTATGACTGCGGAACTATGACTGTGGAATTATGACTGCGGAACTATGACTGTGGAACTATGACTGTGAAACTATGACTGCGGAACTATGACTGTGGATCTATGACTGCGGAATTATGACAGCGGAATTATGACTGCGGATCTATGACTGTAGAACTATGACTGCGGAACTATGACTGTGGAACTATGACTGTGGATCTATGACTGTGGATCTATGACTGAAGAACTATGACTGCGGAACTATGACTGCGGATCTATGACTGTAGAACTACGACTGTGGAACTATGACTGCGGAACTATGACTGTGGAACTATGACTGTGGATCTATGACTCTGTAACTATGACTGCGGAACTATGACTGTGGAACTATGACTGTGGATCTATGACTGCGGAACTATGACTGCGGAAGTATGACTGTGGATCTATGACTGTGGAACTATGACTGTGGAACTATGACTGCGGATCTATGACTGTGGATCTATGACTCTGTAACTATGACTGCGGAACTATGACTGTGGAACTATGACTGTGGATCTATGACTGCGGAACTATGACTGCGGAAGTATGACTGTGGATCTATGACTGTGGAACTATGACAGTGGAACTATGACTGCGGAACTATGACTCTGGATCTATGACTGTGGAACTATGACTGCGGATCTATGACTGTGGAACTATGACTGCGGAACTATGACTGTGGAACTATGACTGTGGATCTATGACTGTGGATCTATGACTGAAGAACTATTACTGCGGAACTATGACTGCGGATCTATGACTGTAGAACTACGACTGTGGATCTATGACTGAAGAACTATGACTGCGGATCTATGACTGTAGAACTACGACTGTGGATCTATGACTGAAGAACTATGACTGTGGAATTATGACTGAAGAACTATGACTGTGGATCTATGACTGAAGAACTATGACTGCGGAACTATGACTGCGGATCTATGACTGTGGAACTATGACTGTGGATCTATGACTGAAGAACTATGACTGCGGAACTATGACTGCGGATCTATGACTGTAGAACTACGACTGTGGATCTATGACTGAAGAACTATGACTGTGGATCTATGACTGAAGAACTATGACTGTGGATCTATGACTGTAGAACTATGACTGCGGAACTATGACTGCGGACCTATGACTGTAGAATTATGACTGAAGAACTATTACTGCGGAACTATGACTGAAGAACTATAACTGTGGATCTATGACTGCGGAACTATGACTGCGTAACTATGGCTGCGTAACTATGACTGCGGATCTATGACTGCGTAACTATGACTGCGTAACTATGACTGCGTAACTATGACTGTGGAACTATGACTGCGGAACTATGACTGCGGAACTATGACTGCGGAACTATGACTGCGGAACTATGACTGCGGAATTATGACTGCGGAATTATGACTGCGGAACTATGACTGTGGAACTATGACTGTAGAACTATGACTGTGGATCTATGACTGTGGAACTATGACTGCGGAACTATGACTGTGAAACTATGACTGTGGAACTCTGACTGCGGAATTATGACTTAAGAACTATGACTGTGGATCTATGATTGAAGAACTATGACTGTGGATCTATGACTGCGGAACTATGACTGCGGAACTATGACTTCGGAATTATGACTGAAGAACTATGACTGCGGAACTATGACTGAAGAACTATGACTGTGGATCTATGACTGCGGAACTATGACTGCGGAACTATGACTGCGGAATTATGACTGCGGATCTATGACTGTGGAACTATGACTGTGGAACTATGACTGCGGAATTATGACTGCAGAATTATGACTGCGGATCTATGACTGCGGAACTATGACTGCGGAACTATGACTGCGGAATTATGACTGAAGAACTATGACTGTGGATCTATGACTGAAGAACTATGACTGCGGAACTATGACTGCGGAACTATGACTGCGGAACTATGACTTTGGAATTATGACTGAAGAACTATGACTGCGGAACTATGACTGAAGAACTATGACTGTGGATCTATGACTGCGGAACTATGACTGCGGAAGTATGACTGCGGAATTATGACTGCGGAACTCTGACTGCGGAATTATGACTGAAGAACTATGACTGTGGATCTATGATTGAAGAACTATGACTGTGGATCTATGACTGCGGAACTATGACTGCGGAACTATGACTTTGGAATTATGACTGAAGAACTATGACTGCGGAACTATGACTGAAGAACTATGACTGTGGATCTATGACTGCGGAACTATGACTGCGGAACTATGACTGCGGAATTATGACTGCGGATCTATGACTGTGGAACTATGACTGTGGAACTATGACTGCGGAATTATGACTGCAGAATTATGACTGCGGATCTATGACTGCGGAACTATGACTGCGGAACTATGACTGCGGAATTATGACTGAAGAACTATGACTGTGGATCTATGACTGAAGAACTATGACTGCGGAACTATGACTGCGGAATTATGACTGAAGAACTATGACTGTGGATCTATGACTGAAGAACTATGACTGTGGATCTATGACTGTGGAACTATGACTACGGAACAATGACTGTGGAATTATGACTGAAGAACTATGACTGTGGATCTATGACTGAAGAACTATAACTGTGGATCTATGACTGCGGAACTATGACTGCGGATCTATGACTGCGTAACTATGACTGCGTAACTATGACTGCGGATCTATGACTGCGTAACTATGACTGCGTAACTATGACTGCGGAACTATGACTGCGGAACTATGACTGCGGAACTATGACTGTGGAATTATGACTGAAGAACTATGACTGCGGAACTATGACTGAAGAACTATGACTGCGGAACTACGACTGTTGACCTATGCGGAACTATGACTTTGGATCTATGACTGCGGAACTATGACTGCGGAACTATGACTGCGGAACTATGACTGCGGAACTACGACTGTTGACCTATGCGGAACTATGACTTTGGATCTATGACTGAAGAACTATGACTGCGGAACTACGACTGTTGACCTATGCGGAACTATGACTTTGGATCTATGACTGCGGAACTATGACTGCGGAACTATGACTGCGGAACTACGACTGTTGA
Source organism: Leuresthes tenuis (assembly GCF_036924035.1). Lineage (NCBI taxonomy): Eukaryota > Metazoa > Chordata > Actinopteri > Atheriniformes > Atherinopsidae > Leuresthes > Leuresthes tenuis. The sequence continues at coordinate 55,778 of NW_027325374.1, forward strand.
CCTATGCGGAACTATGACTTTGGATCTATGACTGCGGAACTATGACTGCGGAACTATGACTGCGGAACTATGACTGCGGAACTACGACTGTTGACCTATGCGGAACTATGATTGTGGAACTATGACTGCGGAATTATGACTGCAGAAATATGACTGCGGAACTATGACTGTGGAACTATGACTGTGGATCTATGACTGTGGATCTATGACTGTGGAACTATGACTGCGGAACTATGACTGTGGATTTATGACTGCGGAACTATGACTGTGGATCTATGACTTTGGATCTATGACTGCGGAATTATGACTGCGGATCTATGACTGTGGAACTATGACTGTGGATCTATGACTGCGGAACTATGACTGCGGAATTATGACTGCGGATCTATGACTGCAGAACTATGACTGCGGATTTATGACTGTAGAACTATGACTGTGGAACTATGACTGTGGAACTATGACTGTGGAACGATGACTGTGGATCTATGACTGCGGAACTATGACTGCGGAATTATGACTGCGGATCTATGACTGTAGAACTATGACTGCGGAACTATGACTGCGGAACTATGACTGCGGAATTATGACTGAAGAACTATGACTGTCGATCTATGACTGAAGAACTATGACTGCGGAACTATGACTGCGGATCTATGACTGTGGAACTATAACTGTGGAATTATGACTGAAGAACTATGACTGCGTAACTATGACTGTGGATCTATGACTGAAGAACTATGACTGCGGAACTATGACTGTGGATCTATGACTGCAGATCTATGACTGCGGATCTATGACTTTGGATCTATGACTGTAGAACTACGACTGCGGAACTATGACTGCGGAACTATGACTGCAGAATTATGACTGAAGAACTATGACTGTGGATCTATGACTGAAGAACTATGACTGCGGAACTATGACTGTGGATCTATGACTGCAGATCTATGACTGCGGATCTATGACTGTGGATCTATGACTGTAGAACTACGACTGCGGAACTATGACTGTGGATCTATGACTGAAGAACTATGACTGCGGAACTATGACTGTGGATCTATGACTGCAGATCTATGACTGCGGATCTATGACTGTGGATCTATGACTGTAGAACTACGACTGCGGAACTATGACTGCGGAACTATGACTGCAGAATTATGACTGAAGAACTATGACTGTGGATCTATGACTGAAGAACTATGACTGCGGAACTATGACTGTGGATCTATGACTGCAGATCTATGACTGCGGATCTATGACTGTGGATCTATGACTGTAGAACTACGACTGCGGAACTATGACTGCGGAACTATGACTGCGGAATTATGACTGAAGAACTATGACTGTGGATCTATGACTGAAGAACTATGACTGCGGAACTATGACTGCGGATCTATGACTGTGGAACTATGACTGCGGATCTATGACTGTGGAACTATGACTGTGGAATTATGACTGAAGAACTATGACTGTGGATCTATGACTGAAGAACTATGACTGCGGAACTATGACTGTGGATCTATGACTGAAGAACTATGACTGCGGATCTATGACTGCAGAACTATGACTGCGGAATTATGACTGAAGAACTATGACTGTGGATCTATGACTGAAGAACTATGACTGCGGAACTATGACTGTGGATCTATGACTGCAGATCTATGACTGCGGATCTATGACTGTGGATCTATGACTGTAGAACTACGACTGCGGAAGTATGACTGCGGTACTATGACTGCGGAATTATGACTGCGGATCTATGACTGTAGAACTATGACTGCGGAACTATTACTGAAGAACTATAACTGTGGATCTATGACTGCGTAACTATGACTGTGGATCTATGACTGTGGATCTATGACTGCGGAACTATGACTGCGGAATTTTGACTGCGGAACTATGACTGCGGATCTATAGCCACTGGTTTTTGAATCAGTGGCCAGACTCGCTGGATTCTTGGACTCACCAGTGGATTTATGGTATGAAGCCCTTTGTGTCACTATTGTTGACGAAAAACCGTGTGATTATTAAGGGAAATAAAATAGGCAAAAATTAGTGATTATTTAACTGTTAAACCAGTGAGATTAAATTAAACTTAATTTAAATAAGAAGTTTGCAAAAGATAGTGAGTTGTAAACAGTGAAGTGAGTATAGAACAGTAATATTTTCAACTGAAACCCATTCTTCCAGTATTATAGTTAATACTCCTCTAATATCTGCAAGACCGGTGAAGTTCAATTTAAATGTGTGATACTTAACTAAGATAAAAAACTTTGCTATTTTTGTAAGTGCAGCTAAATACCAGAGAGCAGCCTTTAACTGTACTGTTAAGATTGCGATGAGGATCCCGTGATAAGTAACACAAAACCAGAGGAGTTAAAGGTGAATGAGTCCATAGTCTGTGTGAGAAGACTACAGGGAATAACTAACTCTGTCCCGGACGTTAAAGATTTTAAAGCTTTCTTAAGGGGGATCGCAAGAAGTAAATCCATCTTTGGTTGTTTGCTTGGTTGCTGCAGTGTTGTTGTTATGTTATTATGTTGTTAAAATTGTGTTGAAGTGTTTGGGAAACAGCTGTTGCTGCTGGTGACGTGAGTGTTTCACTGACTAGTTACTCGGATTTACTCCATTCAAATTGATTAGCTGCCAAAGGGAGAAATATGGGGAATGCCTGTTTTAAATTTAACCGGGAGTTAAGTGGTTAAATGTTTTGGAGAAGCTTTTCACATCTTTTACCAGATTTTTGTCTTTTTTATTTTACAGCTACTTGAATGGAATAATCCAAACAACCTGTTAGGCTGAAGAAAGACTGTTTGACTGTTTGGGAGGTGGAGCTGCTTCAGCCGTCAGCCTCACATGGCTTCTAACTGAAACATGTACATAGTGAGCAGGTTGGGTGATGTTCTTTTCTAGGTATATTTGTTTTGAATAAAGTGAATCTAGATGTCAAAGACATGTTATGGTAAAATGTTTCAGATTTATGAATGTCTTCCTTTAGTTTTATGAAGCAAAGCATAAACAAAGGCAACAGAGTCTGTCAGAGCAAGTCGCTGACTTTATTCACTGTGAGGAAAATTTCAGAACAGTCATTAAAATATGATTAAAAACTAAACGAGTGCAGCTGATTGGACATCATCTTTGATTGCCAGCTCTATAAATATGTGACGACTTTTCTTTTCTGATACAAAACAACGTTGTATGTTCAGTGTGGCACCATCACATACACACATCTAAAATTGCATGAAGACGACATGACAAACATCCATCTATACAAAAACAATCAGATATAAATACAGTATTTATATTCTGTATGATACAAAAACAGGTTGCCTCGGTGACAGTGTGGGCATGTCTTTAACCAAAGTGACATAAAAATATTCAGCCAATCACAAAACCCACAGAGGAAACACAGGGTTAAAAGACAACTTTGAACAAGAAGACGGACGTCACAGTAGCCTACCAGGATGCAGGATTTTTTCATATAGTGCAAGCATTAAAAACAAATAGACAGGGGCGGAGCTTAATGAAGAAGGAGCAGAGTTTGAGGGGTAAAAAGTTAAATGTCATGAATGGTTTTCTTTCCAGTGGATCTTTTTACACGTTGTGCTTTCACAGTATGTGTGCTGGGGTCATGAAGAGATTAAAAGCCTCAAATAAGCTGGTTTCAGGTGTCGGTTCTGATCCAGAACCTAGTATCGTGTTCTGGTTTAACATCAGGATGGTAGCAGACACAGTCCTGTTAACTGGACTTTGTTTAATCCTGTGAATCTCTCAGTGGGAGAAGCTGATGAGAAAACAAGCTCCCACCTGTTCTACAAACACTGTTTGTATGTGAGACTAAAATAACTAGTTCTGGTTTTGCTGTGGTTTTTGCTCTCTGTCAGAAAGTTTCATCCTGTTCAGTCGGCAGGCAGGAAATACTCATACCCCTTCTCCCTGGATGCTTCCTTTATCCTTGGTCCCTGACTGGAAACCTTTCTCCTTACAAACTGGGATCTTCCGTCTTCGTAGGAAGCTTCCTTCTCTGTTCCCTACTTTTCTTTGTCTTGATCTTTTCAAAGGAAGCTTCCTTCTCTGTTCCCTACTTTTCTTTGTCTTGATCTTTTCAAAGGAAGCTTCCTTCTCTGTTCCCTACTTTTCTTTGTCTTGATCTTTTCAAAGGAAGCTTCCTTCTCTGTTCCCTACTTTTCTTTGTCTTGATCTTTTCAAAGGAAGCTTCCTTCTCTGTTCCCTACTTTTCTTTGTCTTGATCTTTTCAAAGGAAGCTTCCTTCTCTGTTCCCTACTTTTCTTTGTCTTTATCACTTTATAAGAAGCTTCCTTCTCTGTTCCCTACTTTTCTTTGTCTTGATCTTTTCAAAGGAAGCTTCCTTCTCTGTTCCCTACTTTTCTTTGTCTTGATCTTTTCAAAGGAAGCTTCCTTCTCTGTTCCCTACTTTTCTTTGTCTTGATCTTTTCAAAGGAAGCTTCCTTCTCTGTTCCCTACTTTTCTTTGTCTTGATCTTTTCAAAGGAAGCTTCCTTCTCTGTTCCCTACTTTTCTTTGTCTTGATCTTTTCAAAGGAAGCTTCCTTCTCTGTTCCCTACTTTTCTTTGTCTTGATCTTTTCAAAGGAAGCTTCCTTCTCTGTTCCCTACTTTTCTTTGTCTTGATCTTTTCAAAGGAAGCTTCCTTCTCTGTTCCCTACTTTTCTTTGTCTTGATCTTTTCAAAGGAAGCTTCCTTCTCACTGCTATCTCTCTGAACAGAAACAACCAGCCTGCATTCTCCAGGGAAATTTTTTTTCTGTCCTTGTAACCATGAAGTTTCCTAAATAAACAGAAAGCAGCACTGATGTTAGATGCAAACGTATGTTGAAATATTTTCAGCTTTTGAATAAAACCTTTAACAGGAAGCCGCTGGTTTGCTCTCCCCACACTGTTTGTACTTGTGTCTATGATGTCATAAAGGTGATATCTGCTCCTGATGATCCTGTTGATGTGGAACCAATCAAATGTTAGCAAACTTCTTTTAAACTAATTGACTCCCATTTGTGGCCTTTAATGTCTGTAATTTTCACATTTTCATTTTTAATCAAAATTAAATCACAAATAGAGGAAGTGATGTCACATCACAGGTGTCACATTAATGTTTTTACATCACTTTCCCCCTCCCCAACAATGAATATAACATAGAAATAGTTACACAGCTCAAAGTAGAAAAAGTCCATATTTCCTTTTTACAGACCGGACGCTTCGTCCAATCACGTGAGAGACAGCAGCAATGGTCCATCTGACTGGTTGGCTGTGGTTCTGCCTCCTGAGGTCACATACCCTCCCCCTCTGAGGTGATTGGTGCTCGTGGCTGAAGGGGAGGTGAGAGGTGAGGAAGGACGAGGACAACTTTCTACATGGGAGGAACGACAAGGCCGGACATGGATGCTGGACATGGAGAGATGAAAAATAAGAAGAGTTCAGGTTCAAGCGTTCATTGTGAAAAATGCAAAAAAATAAAGTTGGACCTCTCCTCCTTTTGATTTTAGCAAAATAAAAGCATTCTTAATCTGTCCTACACTGATGGAAGCAGAGACCCTGTGAGAAACACCCACAATTAATATCACACTAATATGATAAAACTATAGTAACAATGCAACCTAAAAAACATCCAACAGCAGCAACATGTCGGGAACACCAGCTCAGATAAAATCAGACGAACACAGGTGAGGACAGAGCTGTCTGCATCAAGGCCAGAACAAAAGTAAACTGACATAACAGGTGCTCTCATCTGACTTTCTGCTCAACAAAGTAACTATGACACCCTCAGGCCTCACTCTGGTTTCACTCCTTTACTGTGATCTTCTGAAACCTTTTGTTTCTGCAGAGTTCTGCATGTCTTTAACTACACATCTGCAACCATCCTAATGCAGCTGCATCATTGCATTTACTGCAGTTGTGCCAGTTCTTTATGATTCATCATTACACGTTCATTGTCAACAAGAAAGATTGTACAGAGCACCACAGACTTAAAGTAAAAGTAGTGGTCAGAGTGTGTTGTGGGAGAAAAACACACATTATGCTGAGTATTACAAGATATCTATATCTACACAAGAACTACAAGCAAAATACAAAAGTACTACCAGAGATCTATAAGAGGCTGGACTGAGATGGGCAGAACCCGGACGATAAGGAGCATCTGCATGAACTGAAACTACCTGTTGCTCAGGTGTGATGATGCAGAGAGAGATCACATGATCAGGGAGAATCGTGAGAGTACACACACTCTGTGGCCTTTCTGCCTCAATGAACAGCAGCAGCAGCATAAATATTTAACACTCGACAAACCTTTCTGTCAGAAACACTGACATCACACTGACTGCCAGAAAGACTGCGTGTTCAGTGTGTGTGTGTGTGTGTGTGTGTGTGTGTGTTCAGTGTGTGTGTGTGTTCAGTGTGTCTGTGTGTGTGTGTTCTGTGTGTGTGTGTGTTCAGTGTGTGTGTGTGTGTGTGTTCAGTGTGTCTGTGTGTGTGTGTGTGTGTGTGTGTGTGTGTTCAGTGTGTCTGTGTGTGTGTGTTCAGTGTGTCTGTGTGTGTTCTGTGTGTGTGTGTGTGTGTGTGTGTGTGTGTGTTTCTGTGGGCTGTGGTGAATAAAACACGAACTCTCCGTGTAACACTAAGAGGACTCAGGTTAGCCGCTGTTTGGTGTGTGTCTTTATGTATGTGTTCATTATATATATATGTGTGTGTCAGTGTGTGTGTGTCTGTGTGTGTCTGTGTGTGTGTGTTGAGGTAAATTCTGCTGTTTGGTGTTCTGATTTAAACAGTTTTATATTAAACATCAGTTTCTGGAACATTTCATGTCAGAAGATTTTTGTAATCTGCTGCTAATTTATGTACCTTGAAACATTTTATAAATTGTAATTAAACTTTATTATTAATGTGTTAAACTGAATGTTTTATTGTCTGCAGATATCTCCTGTCGTGTAAGCAGCATATGTTCAGTTGAATAAAAGTGTAATACTCAAATAATGATTTAGTGTCAGTCAGACAGAAAAGAATATTTCTGTGTTTAAAGCAGACAGAAATATGACTGTTGCTGCTGTAACGAGGAGTTCATCCACAGAAAAAAGGGGAGCTGATGAAGTGGAGGACAAGATGCAAGGTGCTGCTGTTGGGGGAAGCTGAGGAGCAGTGAAGTGGTTGGGTTTTACCTTGCAGTCCGTTGGTGTTGTTGGCGGAGCAGTTAGGTGGAGGAGGAGGTGAAGCCGGAGGCCGGACAACGGGAGCAAAGGCGCTCTTCTGTTTCACGGCGGCTGAGAAGGAGAAAACTCCATGAGAGGAGTTACAGTTGGACACAGCCATGGTGGGACTGGAAGGGACAACTGGAACAGAGACAGAAGCTGGTTGGTTCTCATTGGTTCTGACTGCTGGGATTCTGTTGCTCTGTTGGGCTCAAGTTCAGTAAAACTTTTTATATATCCAAAGACATGCTAAAAGGCCTTTTTCCAGAGTTTTTGGCTTTTCGTCCATTTAGGATGTCTGGAAACTGGATTCTGGTTCTGATTCCTGGAGGATTAACTGTGTTTCTATGAAACTGAGGGCCTGTCTACAGGAGAACGTTTTTGTCGAATCCACATAAATACTTTATCGTATCCGCCTCCTTCGAGGTGTGAAACCGGTATTTTTTGAAAAGGGGTCCCGGAGTAGGAAAATCCTAAAACGCCAGATAGCCCGGAGTCGTATGAACAGCGAATGCGGATTATTTCAGAAACTATGACGTACAAGCCCCGCCTCTCTAACTATTATCCTCAGCCGCCGTCGCTTGACGCGTCATAACCCATCCATCCATTCTCCGGGGGTCGGGTCGCGGGGGCAGCAGCTTGAGCAGAGAAACCCAGGCCTCCCTGTCCCCGGCCACTTCCTCCAGCTCTTCTGGGGGGACCCCGAGGCGTTCCCAGGCCATAGTCTCTCCAACGTGTCCTGGGTCTCCCCCGGGTCTCCTCCCAGTGGGACGGGCCCTGAACACCTCACCAGGGAGGCGTCCAGGGGGCATCCTAACCAGATGCCACCTCATCTGACTCCTCTCAATACGGAGGAGCAGTAGTTCTATACAGTAGTTCAGACAATACAAAAGTGGTGCTGACCTGTTACAGCAATAGTCGCCCGACTGGCTCTGATTGGTTCATAGTTAGTGCTCCCATGGTGCTGATTGGATCTTCCTGTTACAGTTTCTGAAATAATTGATGGAGAACTCTTTCCAAATGGTTGGTTTATATTATGTCTTTTACAGCAATTCCAGTGAAACGTTGCTTCTTGTCTCGATGCCATCCCTCAACACTGCTTAGAAGGATTCAAAGATCTGAACCCGGCAAACTGGATTTTAATGGACTGTTATTGAATGCAAACTAGTATTCATCATAGTGAAAGAAAAGGGGGGCAATCTGGCCAGCCCTGCACCTACAAGTCCACGTCATGACCCGTAGGTTCCCACTGTTCTCCATCACAATGGAAAAACCTTAGAAACCAGACATCTTCCACTATAGGAAGCATCAGAGGGTGAAACATGACGTCTGAGGTTGCCTTTAAATAACAGTTCGGAGCTACAGAACGGTTTGGCTCAGTTTACAACCAGTTTAACCAGCCAGTGACCTGCTGGGACGAGACCTTGATCCGCACAGTGTCAAGAAGTAGATCAGTACTAACACAGTCAATCACTACGATCTGGAAACAGTACAGCTACAGTACCGACATAAACGGAGGTTTCTTCCTGGTTCTGGTTCTGCCAGAGGTTTCTTCCTGGTTCTGCCAGAGGTTTCTTCTTGAGTCTGGTTCTGCCAGAGGTTTCTTCCTGGTTCTGCCAGAGGTTTCTTCTTGAGTCTGGTTCTGCCAGAGGTTTCTTCCTGGTTCTGGTTCTGCCAGAGGTTTCTTCCTGAGTCTGGTTCTGCCAGAGGTTTCTTCCTGGTTCTGGTTCTGCCAGAGGTTTCTTCCTGGTTCTGGTTCTGCCAGAGGTTTCTTCCTGGTTCTGGTTCTGCCAGAGGTTTCTTCCTGGTTCTGGTTCTGCCAGAGGTTTCTTCCTGTTAAAGGGAGTCGTTCCTTTCCACAGTCCCTCAGGCTCAGGACGGGAGATTGGACTGAAGACAAGTTTCGGTGCAATCTGTTGGTTTCCTTAGCTGGGATATTGTTTTTGAATTGGCTCTATATGAATGAATTGGATTATTTTGAAATAAATTAATTTGATTTCATTGGATTATGATTACAATGAACTGAATTCAAACTGGCTTGAATTAGACTTTACAGCCTGGTTGAATTGTGCCTTGAGATGACAATTGTTGTAATTTGGCGCTATATAAATTAAACTGAATTGAATTGAATTGAAACAGGTGTAGCAGTAGTGAAATAAACAGGTGTAGCAGCACCATCATGAACAGGTGTAGCAGTAGTGAAATAAACAGGTGTAGCAGCACCATCATGAACAGGTGTAGCAGTAATACCGGGAGTATTTACCTTGATACTTACTGCCGTATGGCGAGTTGGCAGACGAGCCATTGAGGAAACCTGGTGAAGTTGCTACTCCGAGGTTTGGCATCGTGGTGTTGCCGTAGCCGTTCATGCTGTTGCTGACAGTGTTTCCATAGTTACTCTGCTGGGGGGTGGAGCTCGGTGCATATCCCCGTGGCGACACGCTGCTCGTGTTCCGACTATAACCAACTGGTAGAGGAAAATATCACCATTTTAACAACAACCCCACCTCAGGCCCAATACATGTGGTCTGGTTCCTGCAGGTCTGGTTCCTGCAGGTCTGGTTCCTGCAGGTTCAGCTGACCCACAGGAACCAAATTGGACCTCATCCTGAGAGAGTTCCAGTACTGTCAGCTGACTACAACTCCCAGGAGGCACTGATTCAGTTTCAGATTGTAGCTCCTCTACCATCATGTGCTTAACCTACACGTTGGTGATCAGTCAAGCATCAGGGCTCCTGAAATGTTTTACTAAACATCTGTGGAGCATGCCCAAATGTTCGCGGGTGTGGCTCTGAGAGCCAGACTTTGAGACTTCCAGGAGCAGTCTTCATAAAAATTCTTAGTACAGAGTTGCTCCTTGTGATGAATGTCTAAAGAAATTCTAAGAATTTTGGGGGTTCCCCCTGAAAATCAAGAATCAGGGGTGCTGGGTGGCATGGCTGTTTAAGCCTTCTTTACAGAGACTGAAGTTCCTCCATACAAGATAGAGGTTAACGTTATTAACACACCTGCAGTACTATTCCTTCTTTACCTTGTGTTGTTTCAGAGACGTTGACGGCCAGCTGTCCACTGAAGGAGTTCACTCCCATCATGCCGTGCGAGGTGGTGTTGCCTAGTGACGGAATCTGGTTGTGGTTCCTCGGTACGCTGTAGAGAGCTTCAGCAATGTCCGCAGCTCGCTTAAGAATCATTTCCTTGAGAGACAAAACATAGAAGACACCGGCAGTCACACCTGAATCCATATGCTGCATTTTGTTTAGAACTGTTTATTTTCTCCAACATGTCATCAGAATTAGTCAGGCTTTTGCTGATTGGACGTTGATTTCAGGTCATTTTTGTTCACGTTTCATATAATTTCTCGTTGTTTCACCTCGACTGATGAGGAAATTGATGACTTGTGTCAACATTTGTCTGCTGTGTTATCTGAACGTGTTGAATTGATCGATCTGACTGGCCTGCAGGAGGCGCGCTGTAAGAGAAATGATCTTGAATGCATCAAGAGAAAACACACAGGTTCAGTTTGTTTTATGTTGCAGATGCATGACACACGCGCACACAAACGCGCCCGCGGTTCTGGGTACTGTAATACCTGCTAAACTAAGCTGTAAAGTTCTGGGTACTGTAATACCTGCTAAACCGGGCTGTAAAGTTCTGGGTAATGTAATACCAGCTAAACCGGGCTGTAAAGTTCTGGGTACTGTAATACCTACTAAACCAGGCTGTAAAGTTTTGGGTACTGTAATACCTGCTAAACCGGGCTGTAAAGTTCTGGGTACTGTAATTCCTGCTAAACCGGGCTGTAAAGTTTTGGGTACTGTAATACCTGCTAAACTGGGCTGTAAAGTTCTGGGTACTGTAATACCTGCTAAACTGGGCTGTAAAGTTTTGGGTACTGTAATACCTGCTAAACCGGGCTGTAAAGTTCTGGGTTCTGTAATACCTGCTAAACCAGGCTGTAAAGTTTTGGGTACTGTAATACCTGCTAAACCGGGCTGTAAAGTTTTGGGTACTGTAATACCTGCTAAACCGGGCTGTAAAGTTTTGGGTACTGTAATACCTGCTAAACTGGGCTGTAAAGTTCTGGGTACTGTAATACCTGCTAAACCGGGCTGTAAAGTTCTGGGTTCTGTAATACCTGCTAAACCAGGCTGTAAAGTTTTGGGTACTGTAATACCTGCTAAACCGGGCTGTAAAGTTCTGGGTACTGTAATACCTACTAAACCAGGCTGTAAAGTTTTGGGTACTGTAATACCTGCTAAACCGGGCTGTAAAGTTCTGGGTACTGTAATTCCTGCTAAACCGGGCTGTAAAGTTTTGGGTACTGTAATACCTGCTAAACTGGGCTGTAAAGTTCTGGGTACTGTAATACCTGCTAAACCGGGCTGTAAAGTTCTGGGTTCTGTAATACCTGCTAAACCGGGCAGTAAAGTTCTGGGTTCTGTAATACCTGCTAAACCAGGCTGTAAAGTTCTGGGTACTGTAATACCTGCTAAACCAGGCTGTAAAGTTTTGGGTACTGTAATACCTGCTAAACCGGGCTGTAAAGTTTTGGGTACTGTAATACCTGCTAAACCGGGCTGTAAAGTTCTGGGTTCTGTAATTCCTGCTAAACCAGGCTGTAAAGTTTTGGGTACTGTAATACCTGCTAAACCGGGCTGTAAAGTTCTGGGTACTGTAATACCTGCTAAACCGGGCTGTAAAGTTCTGGGTACTGTAATACCTGCTAAACCGGGCTGTAAAGTTCTGGGTACTGTAATACCTGCTAAACCGGGCTGTAAAGTTCTGGGTACTGTAATACCTGCTAAACCGGGCTGTAAAGTTTTGGGTACTGTAATACCTGCTAAACCGGGCTGTAAAGTTCTGGGTTCTGTAATTCCTGCTAAACCAGGCTGTAAAGTTTTGGGTACTGTAATACCTGCTAAACCGGGCTGTAAAGTTCTGGGTACTGTAATACCTGCTAAACCGGGCTGTAAAGTTCTGGGTACTGTAATACCTGCTAAACCGGGCTGTAAAGTTCTGGGTACTGTAATACCTGCTAAACCAGGCTGTAAAGTTTTGGGTACTGTAATACCTGCCAAACCGGGCTGTAAAGTTTTGGGTACTGTAATACCTGCTAAACCGGGCTGTAAAGTTCTGGGTACTGTAATACCTGCTAAACCGGGCTGTAAAGTTCTGGGTCCTGTAATACCTGCTAAACCGGGCTGTAAAGTTCTGGGTACTGTAATACCTGCTAAACTAAGCTGTAAAGTTCTGGGTACTGTAATACCTGCTAAACCGGGCTGTAAAGTTCTGGGTACTGTAATACCTGCTAAACCGGGCTGTAAAGTTCTGGGTACTGTAATACCTGCTAAACCGGGCTGTAAAGTTCTGGGTACTGTAATACCTGCTAAACTAAGCTGTAAAGTTCTGGGTAATGTAATACCTGCTAAATCGGGCTGTAAAGTTCTGGGTAATGTAATTCCTGCTAAACTAAGCTGTAAAGTTCTGGGTACTGTAATACCTGCTAAACCGGGCTGTAAAGCTCTGGGTACTGTAATTCCTGCTAAACTAAGCTGTAAAGTTCTGGGTACTGTAATACCAGCTAAACCGGGCTGTAAAGTTCTGGGTAATGTAATACCTGCTAAACCGGGCTGTAAAGTTTTGGGTACTGTAATACCTGCTAAACTAAGCTGTAAAGTTCTGGGTACTGTAATACCAGCTAAACCGGGCTGTAAAGTTCTGGGTACTGTAATACCTGCTAAACTAAGCTGTAAAGTTCTGGGTACTGTAATACCTGCTAAACTAAGCTGTAAAGTTCTGGGTACTGTAATACCAGCTAAACCGGGCTGTAAAGTTCTGGGTACTGTAATACCAGCTAAACCGGGCTGTAAAGTTCTGGGTACTGTAATACCTGCTAAACTAAGCTGTAAAGTTCTGGGTACTGTAATACCAGCTAAACCGGGCTGTAAAGTTCTGGGTACTGTAATTCCTGCTAAACTAAGCTGTAAAGTTCTGGGTACTGTAATAGATGCTAAACCGGGCTGTAAAGTTCTGGGTACTGTAATACCTGCTAAACTAAGCTGTAAAGTTCTGGGTACTGTAATACCAGCTAAACCGGGCTGTAAAGTTCTGGGTACTGTAATACCAGCTAAACCGGGCTGTAAAGTTCTGGGTACTGTAATACCTGCTAAACCGGGCTGTAAAGTTCTGGGTAATGTAATACCTGCTAAATCGGGCTGTAAAGTTCTGGGTACTGTAATACCTGCTAAACTAAGCTGTAAAGTTCTGGGTACTGTAATACCTGCTAAACCGGGCTGTAAAGTTCTGGGTACTGTAATACCTGCTAAACTAAGCTGTAAAGTTCTGGGTACTGTAATACCTGCTAAATCGGGCTGTAAAGTTCTGGGTACTGTAATACCTGCTAAACTAAGCTGTAAAGTTCTGGGTACTGTAATACCTGCTAAACCGGGCTGTAAAGTTCTGGGTACTGTTGGTATGACTAACCAATCAGCTCAGGTGTGTAGCTCACCTGGTTGTTATGAGGCATCCCATACAGCGCCTCCACCAGGTCAGCTGCTCTCTTCAACAGCACCTCCTGTAACAGAAGAAGAAGAAGATCAATGTTTGTTTGAAACAGTTCAACACCACAGAAGAAGAGAATTTGCATTAACATCATCACTGATAGTGTTTATTACCTGTGTTTCCGTTTGTTTTTCACTGCATGTTTAAACCAATCAGATCTCAGTTACACCTCAGAGAGTGTGTCCTGCACGTGCACGTGAGTACACGTGCACGTGAGTACACGCAGTAATAGACACACACACACACACACACACACACACACACATTTAGCCTCTTTAAAACTGAACCACTTCACTTCAAGTAGCAGTTTGAGTGTGTGTTACTGTGTGTGCGTGCATGTGTGTGCGTGCATGTGTGTGCGTGCATGTGTGTGTGTTACTGTGTGTGCGTGCATGTGTGTGTGTGCATGTGTGTGTGTGTGTAATCAGGCAGTAACAGAACAATGCTTAATTTAGTCTTTATCTTAATTAAACACTCTGCGTTAATCTGCTGCTTTTCATTATAAACTTCTTCAGGAGGCTTTTCAATTAACCCCGCCCCCTCTACCTCCTCTTCACCCATCCATCACCCATCCTCCCATCCATCTTCCGTTCATCCATCCATCTTTTCCGAGTCCGTTTCTCTTCACTCATCTTTTTCTCTTCTTACCTCAATTCACCCATCTCTTCTTTTTCTTTCATCTTCTTTTCTACTTCTTTACTTTTTATTTTATTTTCTCTTTACTTCCTCTTTTCACTCATTCCTTTTTCTTTCTTTGTCTCCTTTCTTTTCTGGAGCCTTATATTCATTCTACCTATTTTTTCTTGGACCTTTTTCCTTTTTATGCCTTCACTTTTCATCTTTTGTATTCCACATAATGCTATTCCTTTATTTTCCTTTTATTTCTTTTATTTTATTCCTTTTTAGTTTTCTTTAATTTCCCTTAAAATCCTTTACTTATTTTTCTTTTTCACATTTATTTTCTTTCTCTAGCTTCTTCTTTTCTTTCCTCCTTTTCTTACCACCTATATTTTCTCAGATAATACACAAACGTAGTAAAGGGTGATTTACAGCCAGTTTAACACACTGTGACTGTCACATTATCATTGGCTGACTGTGTGAGCGTGCACGTGAGCGTGCACGTGAGCGTGTACGTGTCATGTATCACACACATGCTGAGAGGAAGCAGCCTCAGCCTCCGATCGTCTTTAATCTGCTCGTTTATGCAGAGTGATGCTGAAGTGTGTCACAGCCCGTGAGGGGATTTACACTCTCACACACACACACACTCACACACACGTGCACACTCACACACACACGTGCACACTCACACACACTCACACTCACACACACAGACACACACACACACGTGCACACTCACACACACAGACACACAGACACATGCACACTCACACTCACACACACACACACACACACACACGCTCACACAGTGTTTATAGTGACAAATGAAAGCCTGATTATTACAAGTGTTTTATTGTTACGTGGCGAGATGACACGCACCTCCTTCTCTGCCTCACACACACACATTAACAAGGTTACCACGGCGATACAGCTGGAGGTTGGGATGTCATCGCTGAGGAGGAAACCAATTATTCTTCTCAACCCACTCACACACAGACACACTCCGATCCTTCAGACTGTGGAAATGAACGCTAATCGACACAACATGAAGCGTAATTACCATCAGATGGAAAGTTTAGATAAAGCGCTTGTTATTGATGATGACAGCAGAGGCTGCAGAAAGCCCCGCCCCCTTCACTGATTTAAAGACAGGAGACAGGAAGTCATTCAGGCTGGACATGAGCTGATGGGGTTTTTTCTTGCCTTTTCTACCACAGATAGAATGACTCTGGGTTCTACAATAAAAGAACCAGAAGCCTGAACACAACAGTGTGAGCTTTGTGTTTTTCAGAGATCATCATCAGTTGGTTCTCAGTTTCCCCACACGCTGATGTAAAAGTGATGATTGTTGTGGAGAAAAGAAGATGAAAAATGAGAAGTGATCATGTGGGACATGTTAAGTTAGCTGTTAGCTGTGTCTCCCTTACCGCCGTGAGTGCAGTGAACAGCCAATCAGAGCAAGTTCTCAGATACAATAACTCTACAAGTTGAATAAGATGAAAAAAGACAATAGCTACAATCCTAGTGACAATCCTAACATCCCCCACGTTCCAGAATATACCAGCAGCGGATTGATGGCCTGGAAGAGCCCTAAAAGATGGGAGGAAGTACTCCTCACCAGTGATCTCTGTTTTATCTAAAGACTTAATGTCATCATTCAGTTTGTTTCCATGAACAGTTGAATAGAGCCACAGTTACAGCTCAGTTACGCCATTTTAATTAGACTATTCAATTCAATTCAGGTTTTATTTATATAGCGCCAAATTACAACAAATGTCATCTCAAGGCACTTAAATAATATAGTCCAATTCAAACCAATTGGAATTCAATTCATTGTAATCATAATCCAATGAAATCAAATTAATTCATTTCAAAATAATCCAATTAATTCATATAGAGCCAATTCAAAATAATATCCTAGCTAAGGAAACCAACAGATTGCACCGAAACGTGTCTTCAGTCCAATCTCCCGTCCTGAGGCGACTGTGGAAAGGAACGACTCCCTACTCGTCTTGTCCCAGTATACAAGCAAGAGACGTGTTGCTGCATGGATCAAAGTATGTCAGACTCCTCTGGGGTATGTGATGATATACCCTGTTTCAGCCCATTAGTATTTGGCTTTTTCTGGTTGGCCTGTCACATCACGGACCAAAGCCAACAACAATTCATCTGGCAGTAAATCAGTGGTGCTATGTAGCGCAGTGATTGGACACTTTTACAGCTGTGTACATTTCATGCATACTGTTCACTTTGCATTCTTCAAAAATGTGTTGCACCCCTGTGTACATTCTCTGTTTTTACCGGCTTCTTCTGTGTAATAACTTCTTCTGTTACCTCTGGGTCAAAGCCTGGGACGAGAACTGTGGAGTATGCTCAGAGGATCTGGTCCATTTCAAAGCCAACTGGAGGGAAGTGTTCACCAGCAGGCCGAGTCACCAGCATGAAGCCAAGTTACAGCCACAAACATAAAACCCACAAGAGATGAAACAGTCATTGAGGAGAAAGGCTTTGTTGGTTGCTTTGCTGTCCACTGATCTAGCATTCAGCCGAGCCATTTGGATGTCCAGATCCCTATTAGCTGAAGCCCAGGCCAGTGCCAGCAGGCAAAGGTTAGCCTCTATGGACGACAGTGAAGGACGCCCCGACCGTAGGTCCGAATGACAGATGGAACAATTGGCTAAATCCACACCTGCATTCCAAGAGCAGCTCAACACTCTGGAAGAGGTAAAAACCATCATGCCGAAGGTCATGATCCAACAGACCTGTTTGCTCCAGGTAAGACCTGACCTTCATCAACACACCTCCACGCTGTCCGGGTCTTTGTAGACGATACCTTAAGTATACGTTCATCTTATTGTTAAATCACAAGTTTGTACACTGACCAACTGTAAATTTAGAAGTGTTCAGCGATCATAGGCAAGTCAGACAGACACAACCGGAGGAATGACAACCAAAAAGAGAGTGAATGCAAGCAGCGCACCGCATCATTTTGCCCTGAGTGTATATATGCAGAAGAAATTCGACTCACAACCACATTATCTGAGTGTGTTTGTCTCACTTTTAGAAGTTTTATTCAGTATGATTTCAGTCAGTCTAACACTTATTCCATTTTTTCCAACACTATGTCTTTGATATGCTGACCGAGCTTAAAGAAATTAAAGTACGACACCAGAGGTCAGAGACTGACAGATTCCACACACTGACAACAGGCCTGAGATCAGAAACAATCCAACAGAGGTCTGGATGAGCAAACCAACCACAGCCTGCATTTACTGAACACAAAGATGTCTGCTGACTTCTTTATGAAGGGCAGGAAACAAGCAGAGAGACAGAAACAAAAACTCACAGATGTTAGTGCTTTATAGAAATCAGATAAGACGACCAACGGCAATCACGAGTGAGCGTGTGTGTGTGTGTGTGTTCGTGTGTGTGTGCCAATCTCCTTTCTTGCCACATGACTGCACTCGCTGATTACCTGATTTGACTGTTTCAACCTCCCTGTTTGCCGATGGGCTTTACTCACACATACTAGTGCAGCTTGTATTCAATCATCTGATGTGTGTGCGCACAGGTTTAAAGCTGTGTGTTGTTGATGTGTGTGAATGATATCTAACCATGATGAATGTTGGCTCTCTACATTTACATAGAAACAGCTTCAACACGAAACTCAGCGAGTCCTCACTGAGATAGTTAAACCAGTAAACACTGAGGCCCTCCAACATGGCCTCGTGCCACCATGTTTTCTGTCCCATCTTTGTGCTCTCTGTCATGTCTTTGTTTGTCAGTACAGTTTCACTCAGAAAGCATGCATCCTTCTTCAGGTTTTAACAGGACAACATCGAACAAGAAGATCATTTCTAAAAACTAGAATATTCAAACCATTTTTCCTTTTAACTTCAGCCAGTGAGGGAAGCAGGACGACCCCCTTAACATGAGAAACTGAACGCAAACTTCAGCCACACAAGCTAAGAACATTACGAGTTCCAGGATTCTTTTTGTTGTCTGATTTTGGTCATTTGTCCTTATTTGCTGTCTTTACTATTGAGTTTTTATCAGGATACTGACGACTCTGTTCATGTTGTGGGACCACAGAAAAGATTAGTCAAAATGCTTTCATCATCTCATTCGTAGAGGACATATCAGCACATATGTTCTCATGGCGTGTAGAAGTGTGTAGAAATAGCATGTCACTTTACACCATTCCAAAAACATGCCAAACGGTCAGAGTTTCTCCTCAGTATTTAGTTTCCAGGTTCCCTGTTCATTGTCAGATCCTCACCGTCATCCATGCCTTGTTAAGACAGGTTTGTCTAAGTCAAGTTTCTTCAGGTTTTCATAGTCCCAGTAAGGGTTTGTTTTGCCAAGTGTTTTTCTTAGTTTAGGTGGGTTTTTTTGTATTCTGGGTCTGTCGCGCCTTTTTGTTGTTCTGTGTTTAAATAAATCAAGTTTTACTTTTGAAATATCAGCATCCGGATCCTCCCTCCACTACGCCACACACCACTCAGTGGGACATTAACTGGTTTGTGTCTGTATGCAGAGTTCCAACAAAACATTTCCCTCTTAAGCCACCATGTGTGGAACAAAGTCCCAGAGAACTGCAGGTCTGCTGCTCCTTTTAAATCAAACCGAGTACTTTCTTGTTTATCACTGTGTTTGATTTTGATTAAAATGAAGGCCTTAAATAGCTTTCACTGCACAGGGTCTTTTATCATGCAACATGTCTATTAAATGTTTTACTTTTTTGGATGTTTTTTTCTTTATACTTCTTGCTTTAATACATTTTATGTTTGCTGAAAATCCATTTGAACTGCCTTGTTCTTGAGTTGTGGTCTATAAATACTTAAAAGTCAGAAGTTGTCCTCTGCTGTATGTTTGAGGTAAACATCAGCATGGTTTCATTGTGGATTCTGAAAAGGTCTATTCTACATGTTTCAAAGTGCAGACCTGCAGCCTGGATGCTCATAAACTGGTCAGAATGTAAAACCAGTGCAAGTGGACATTCCAGAATCCAGTTCTGACATGTGTGGGACTCCACATCCAGGATTATTTCCAGTTATCAGAGTTTCTGCAGTTGCTCGGATGCACCATGAGCACAAGACAGCGTGGATAATTGAATAAAACCTTTACAGATTAATTATTAAAGACGTGGTGGGATGTGGTTTTCATTATGGAGCTAACAGCATGTCAGCTCTCATCAGACAGAAAACACACTGCAGATATCTTCTTTGAAATGCTGCACGTCTGCAGACTCACACCTTCATTAAACAGGAGCTTCAGCTATTTTCACTCACGTGCGCTCTCAATCATGAGACTGTAACCTGTAAACCCGAACACTAGAACCTCACAGTGATGATCACAGAACTGACCTGGATTGTTATGTTTCATGTAAATTCCCATAGCAGTCAGAACCACCAGCCTGGAACCACATCAGTGTTTCTGTCTGAAGCTAAAGAAAAGCTTTCATTTAAGCTGTGTTTGGTAAAGAAACACTGTGTGTATTAAAGACATGTGTAAAGTTAGTTTGTGTCAACACATACACGCAAACATAGATACAAATTGAACCAGCAGTCAGTCGATGCAGCAGATTGTTATCAGGACTCTGAGCAGCCAAACAGAACCAACACTGATGGGAGAACAAACTGAAGTTATCTCTTAAGGTGTGTCTGTGGTTGTAAAACTCAACTGTGTGTTATTGTAAAACATTACTTTATGGAATCCTAGAACAAAACCATAAGTGGTTGTGGAACACAGGTGTGTTCATTGTAATAACAATCAAATAAGATCACTGTGTGTTTATTGGTGGAACACAGAACAAGACTGCAATTGTTCGTAGTACACATAGTATAGTAGAGTATGACTGTCTTTTTGATCGTAGAAAACGACTGTGTTTGATCGTAGAACACGACTGCGTTTGATAGTAGAACACGACTGTTTGATCGTAGAACACGACTGTTTGAAAGTAGAACACGACTGTTTGAAAGTAGAACACGACTGTGTTTGATCGTAGAACACGACTGTGTTTGATCGTAGAACACGACTGTCTGTTTGATCGTAGAAAACGACTGTTTTTGATCGTAGAACACGACTGTGTTTGATCGTAGAACACGACTGTCTGTTTGATCGTAGAAAACGACTGTTTTTGATCGTAGAACACGACTGTGTTTGATCGTAGAACACGACTGTCTGTTTGATCGTAGAACACGACTGTGTTTGATCGTAGAACACGACTGTGTTTGATCGTAGAACACGACTGTCTGTTTGATCGTAGAACACGACTGTCTGTTTGATCGTAGAACACGACTGTGTTTGATCGTAGAACACGACTGTGTTTGATCGTAGAACACGACTGTGTTTGATCGTAGAACACGACTGTCTGTTTGATCGTAGAAAACGACTGTTTTTGATCGTAGAACACGACTGTGTTTGATCGTAGAACACGACTGTGTTTGATCGTAGAACACGACTGTGTTTGATCGTAGAACACGACTGTGTTTGATCGTAGAACACGACTGTGTTTGATCGTAGAACACGACTGTCTGTTTGATCGTAGAAAACGACTGTCTGTTTGATCGTAGAAAACGACTGTTTTTGATCGTAGAACACGACTGTGTTTGATCGTAGAACACGACTGTGTTTGATCGTAGAACACGACTGTGTTTGATCGTAGAACACGACTGTCTGTTTGATCGTAGAACACGACTGTGTTTGATCGTAGAACACGACTGTGTTTGATCGTAGAACACGACTGTGTTTGATCGTAGAACACGACTGTCTGTTTGATCGTAGAACACGACTGTCTGTTTGATCGTAGAAAACGACTGTTTTTGATCGTAGAACACGACTGTGTTTGATCGTAGAACACGACTGTGTTTGATCGTAGAACACGACTGTGTTTGATCGTAGAACACGACTGTGTTTGATCGTAGAACACGACTGTCTGTTTGATCGTAAAACACGACTGCGTTTGATCGTAGAACACGACTGCGTTTGATCGTAGAACACGACTGCGTTTGATCGTAGAACACAACTGCGTTTGATCGTAGAACACGACTGCGTTTGATCGTAGAACACGACTGCGTTTGATCGTAGAACACGACTGCGTTTGATCGTAAAACACGACTGCGTTTGATCGTAAAACACGACTGCGTTTGATCGTAGAACACGACTGCGTTTGATCGTAGAACACGACTGCGTTTGATCGTAGAACACGACTGCGTTTGATCGTAGAACACGACTGCGTTTGATCGTAGAACACGACTGCGTTTGATCGTAGAACACGACTGCGTTTGATCGTAGAACACGACTGCGTTTGATCGTAGAACACGACTGCGTTTGATAGTAGAACACGACTGTTTTTGATCGTAGAACACGACTGTTTTTGATCGTAGAACACGACTGCGTTTGATCGTAAAACACGACTGTTTTTGATCGTAGAACACGACTGTGTTTGATCGTAGAACACGACTGTGTTTGATCGTAGAACACGACTGTTTTTGATCGTAGAACACGACTGTGTTTGATCGTAGAACACGACTGTTTTTGATCGTAGAACACGACTGTGTTTGATCGTAGAACCCGACTGTGTTTGATCGTAAAACACGACTGTGTTTGATCGTAGAACACGACTGTTTGATCGTAGAACACGACTGTTTTTGATCGTAGAACACGACTGTGTTTGATCGTAAAACACGACTGTGTTTGATCGTAGAACACGACTGTGTTTGATCGTAGAACACGACTGTTTTTGATCGTAGAACACGACTGTGTTTGATCGTAGAACACGACAGTGTTTGATCGTGGAACACGACTGTGTTTGATCGTAGAACACGACTTCCTGTCAGCATAGAACATTAAAGTGCTTAATTATAGAACACGACTGTCTGTTTGATCGTAGAACATGACTGTGTTTGATCGTAGAACACGACTTCCTGTCAGCATAGAACATTAAAGTGCTTAATTATAGAACACGACTGTCTGTTTGATCGTAGAACACGACTGTGTTTGATCGTAGAACACGACTGTCTGTTTGATCGTAGAACACGACTGTCTGTTTGATCGTAGAACACGACTGTGTTTGATCGTAGAACACGACTGTGTTTGATCGTAAAACACGACTGTGTTTGATCGTAGAACACGACTGTGTTTGATCGTAGAACACGACTGTGTTTGATCGTAGAACACGACTGTCTGTTTGATCGTAGAACACGACTGCGTTTGATCGTAGAACACGACTGCGTTTGATCGTAGAACACGACTGCGTTTGATCGTAGAACACGACTGCGTTTGATCGTAGAACACGACTGCGTTTGATCGTAGAACACGACTGTGCGTTTGATCGTAGAACACGACTGTCTGTTTGATCGTAGAACACGACTGTCTGTTTGATCGTAGAACACGACTGTGTTTGATCGTAGAACACGACTGTGTTTGATCGTAGAACACGACTGTCTGTTTGATCGTAGAACACGACTGTGTTTGATCGTAGAACACGACTGTGTTTGATCGTAGAACACGACTGTGTTTGATCGTAGAACACGACTGTGTTTGATCGTAGAACACGACTGTGTTTGATCGTAAAACACGACTGCGTTTGATCGTAGAACACGACTGTGTTTGATAGTAGAACACGACTGTTTTTGATCGTAGAACACGACTGTTTTTGATCGTAGAACACGACTGTGTTTGATCGTAGAACACGACTGTTTTTGATCGTAGAACACGACTGTGTTTGATCGTAGAACACGACTGTTTTTGATCGTAGAACACGACTGTGTTTGATCGTAGAACACGACTGTTTTTGATCGTAGAAAACGACTGTGTTTGATCGTAAAACACGACTGTGTTTGATCGTAGAACACGACTGTTTGATCGTAGAACACGACTGTTTTTGATCGTAGAACACGACTGTGTTTGATCGTAGAACACGACTGTGTTTGATAGTAGAACACGACTGTGTTTGATCGTAGAACACGACTGTGTTTGATCGTAGAACACGACTGTGTTTGATCGTGGAACACGACTGTGTTTGATCGTAGAACACGACTGTGTTTGATCGTGGAACACGACTGTGTTTGATCGTAGAACACGACTGTGTTTGATCGTGGAACACGACTGTGTTTGATCGTAGAACACGACTTCCTGTCAGCATAGAACATTAAAGTGCTTAATTATAGAACACGACTGTGTTTGATCGTAGAACACGACTGTGTTTGATCGTAGAACACGACTGTGTTTGATCGTGGAACACGACTGTGTTTGATCGTAGAACACGACTTCCTGTCAGCATAGAACATTAAAGTGCTTAATTATAGAACACGACTGTCTGTTTGATCGTAGAACACGACTGTGTTTGATCGTAGAACACGACTGTGTTTGATAGTAGAACACGACTGTGTTTGATCGTAGAACACGACTGTGTTTGATCGTGGAACACGACTGTGTTTGATCGTAGAACACGACTGTGTTTGATCGTGGAACACGACTGTGTTTGATCGTAGAACACGACTTCCTGTCAGCATAGAACATTAAAGTGCTTAATTATAGAACACGACTGTGTTTGATCGTAGAACACGACTGTGTTTGATAGTAGAACACGACTGCGTTTGATCGTAGAACACGACTGCGTTTGATCGTAGAACACGACTGTGTTTGATCGTAGAACACGACTTCCTGTCAGCATAGAACATTAAAGTGCTTAATTATAGAACACGACTGTCTGTTTGATCGTAGAACACGACTGTGTTTGATCGTAGAACACGACTGTGTTTGATCGTAGAAAACGACTGTGTTTGATCGTAGAACACGACTGTGTTTGATCGTGGAACACGACTGTGTTTGATCGTAGAACACGACTGTGTTTGATCGTGGAACACGACTGTGTTTGATCGTAGAACACGACTTCCTGTCAGCATAGAACATTAAAGTGCTTAATTATAGAACACGACTGTCTGTTTGATCGTAGAACACGACTGTGTTTGATCGTAGAACCCGACTGTGTTTGATCGTAGAACACGACTGTGTTTGATCGTAGAACCCGACTGTGTTTGATCGTAGAACACGACTGTGTTTGATCGTAGAACACGACTGTGTTTGATCGTAGAACACGACTGTCTGTTTGATCGTAGAACACGACTGTCTGTTTGATCGTAGAACACGACTGTGTTTGATCGTAGAACCCGACTGTGTTTGATAGTAGAACACGACTGTGTTTGATCGTAGAACCCGACTGTGTTTGATCGTAAAACACGACTGTGTTTGATCGTGGAACACGACTGTGTTTGATCGTAGAACACGACTGTGTTTGATCGTAGAACACGACTGTCTGTTTGATCGTAGAACACGACTGTGTTTGATCGTAAAACACGACTGTGTTTGATCGTAGAACACGACTGTCTTTTTGATCGTAGAACACGACTGTGTTTGATCGTAGAACACGACTGTGTTTGATCGTAGAACACGACTGTCTGTTTGATCGTAGAACACGACTGTCTGTTTGATCGTAGAACACGACTGTCTGTTTGATCGTAGAACACGACTGTGTTTGATCGTAGAACCCGACTGTGTTTGATCGTAGAACACGACTGTGTTTGATCGTAGAACACGACTGTGTTTGATCGTAGAACACGACTGTGTTTGATAGTAGAACACGACTGTGTTTGATCGTAGAACACGACTGTGTTTGATCGTAGAACACGACTGTGTTTGATCGTAGAACACGACTGTGTTTGATCGTAGAACACGACTGTCTGTTTGATCGTAGAACACGACTGTCTGTTTGATCGTAAAACACGACTGTGTTTGATCGTAAAACACGACTGTGTTTGATCGTAAAACACGACTGTGTTTGATCGTAGAACACGACTGTGTTTGATCGTAAAACACGACTGTGTTTGATCGTAGAACACGACTGTGTTTGATCGTAGAACACGACTGTGTTTGATCGTAGAACACGACTGTGTTTGATAGTAGAACACGACTGTGTTTGATCGTAGAACACGACTGTCTGTTTGATCGTAGAACACGACTGTCTGTTTGATCGTAGAACACGACTGTCTGTTTGATCGTAGAACACGACTGTGTTTGATCGTAAAACACGACTGTGTTTGATCGTAAAACACGACTGTGTTTGATCGTAAAACACGACTGTGTTTGATCGTAAAACACGACTGTGTTTGATCGTAAAACACGACTGTGTTTGATCGTAGAACACGACTGTGTTTGATCGTAGAACACGACTGTGTTTGATCGTAGAACACGACTGTGTTTGATCGTAGAACACGACTGTGTTTGATCGTAGAACACGACTGTGTTTGATCGTAGAACACGACTGTTTTTGATCGTAGAACACGACTGTGTTTTTGATCGTAAAACACGACTGTGTTTGATCGTAAAACACGACTGTTTGATCGTAAAACACGACTGTGTTTGATCGTAAAACACGACTGTGTTTGATCGTAGAACACGACTGTGTTTGATCGTAGAACACGACTGTGTTTGATCGTAGAACACGACTGTGTTTGATCGTGGAACACGACTGTGTTTGATAGTAGAACACGACTGCGTTTGATCGTAGAACACGACTGCGTTTGATCGTAGAACACGACAGTGTTTGATCGTAGAACACGACTGTGTTTGATCGTAGAACACGACTGTGTTTGATCGTAGAACACGACTGTGTTTGATCGTAGAACACGACTGTGTTTGATCGTAGAACACGACTGTGTTTGATAGTAGAACACGACTGTGTTTGATCGTAGAACACGACTGTGTTTGATCGTAGAACACGACTGTGTTTGATCGTAGAACACGACTGTTTGATCGTAGAACACGACTGTGTTTGATAGTAGAACACGACTGTGTTTGATAGTAGAACACGACTGTGTTTGATCGTAGAACACGACTGTGTTTGATCGTAGAACACGACTGTGTTTGATCGTAGAACACGACTGTGTTTGATCGTAGAACACGACTGTGTTTGATCGTAGAACACGACTGTGTTTGATCGTGGAACACGACTGTGTTTGATCGTAGAACACGACTGTGTTTGATCGTAGAACACGACTGTGTTTGATCGTGGAACACGACTGTGTTTGATCGTAGAACACGACTTCCTGTCAGCATAGAACATTAAAGTGCTTAATTATAGAACACGACTGTGTGATTGTATAAAAGTATTTTGTGTCAGTGTGTCTTTCTGTGTGGTACCTTGGGCAGCCGTTCTGGGTCTCCAGGATGACGAGGGATGACCTTTTGTAATCTCTGGAAGCCATAATCTATGGTGGGCTCATTGAGGGCTGAGGAAGAGAAGGATAAGGTCACTGATTGTACTTTCGGATCATCTTCTGATCAGAATCAACATACTTCTTCCTGTTAAAGACCTTTATCATCGTCATTTTGGTTAACAGATTGATATAGATGCATTTTGTTTTTAGACTGTGAAGATTATGGTTGAAGATAAATGTCCTTAGGAGGTTCTGGGGTGTTCTGATAGCTCTGTATCCAGACCCTGTGATGTCCAATAAACTGATATAAAACTGAATGTTGCAGTAATCATGAGAACTCTGTGGCGGAGGAATATTCCGAATCTGGAATCGATGCGTTTTACCAGCACCACATAGAATCTTGTGAGTGGGTTTACGCTGTGTTTCTGGACCAACGTTCACAGTTGGATTTCTAGAGACTCCTGTCCTGACCACACGGTGACAGCTCAGAATCAGCATCTGGACGTAAAGAGGAAGATTTACCAAAGAAAAGTCCCGATCAGCAGAAGGAAACATGATGATGGCGTGAACCAGTGCTCATGTGACTGGGTAGTTCAGAACAGAACCAACTCTGAGGGCTGTTTAACCGACCCGAGGACATGATGATGAACTGACACTCACTCTCCATTCAGAGTAAGTCCATGTGGATAATTTATGCTACCGTTTGTGTGGTGAAGTCACTGTGATCGTGCACGTTGTGGTGACTCATCTACATCGTGGTGACTGGATCTTCAGACACGCTGAATCCATCAGACGTCTTTTTTATTTTCTCCTCCTCCTCGAACATCATTTACACTTTAAACTGGTCGGGAGGTGATAAATCAGAGCATGAGTGAATGCAGCCGAGCACAGCATCGAGTGCGAGCGTGAGTGCAAGTGTGTGTGTGAAGTGCATGAATCATAATCCCGTCTTGGTTCAGTTGCATTTAACAAGCTTTAGACTGACTCTCCTCTACATCCCAATAGCTCGTGTGTGCGCTCAGTCCTTGAAGGCTCACAGGGCGGAACCAGCTGCAGTTATGGGAGTGTGTTGGCTCTGCTGATGTCTGTGTTATCTGCACCCTTTTTGAGTGTGTGACCTTGTTTATTGTTGTTCACTTCGTTATCGCTTCTGTTTCTGTTTAACTGGCATCTGTCTTCTCTACTGTGAAAATTCTTGAAGTGCGAACACCTGTAAAACCTCAGCTGTATTTTTCTTCTGGCATTGAAAGAATCTCATTGACACTCTTTGATGTTATGAAGATCCATCATCATCTCACTGTGAGCTGGCAGAATCCTGATCTCAGCATCATGAAGTGCAGCTGGATCACAGAAAAAGACTGAGGACCATGCCCTCAGACTTAGAGGTGTTTATTCTCATACCGGCAGAAAACCACCTCAGTACCTGTATGAGGTCTCTGCTTGAGGAAGAGTGCATCATCTTCAAAAAACAAAGATGCAATCCTAACCTAACTGAACTGGAAACCATCTGATTCTTAATTTAATCCGTCCTTAAAGGTTCTCGTGGCAAAGGGCAGGTGCAACACCCACCTGACTTACTGCTGGCAATGAAACCCATGCTCTCACTCTGGGTAAGTGACCCATAGTAGAGGGGCCTTTCAAATGTTTCACAGTCTGCTAAACATTATAAAACTGGTTGATGGACCAAACTTCCAGACCCTCCAGAAAAGAGATGGTCTGAGTCCAACTTCCAAATATCTGCCAGACTCTCGTCTCCAGGTGGGTTCATAGGATACTCAGAGTTCCTACCACCACAGGATTATATCTCCAACTGAGGTCAGCAGCACTTCACGGTAAACAGTGTTGAAGCCAAGTGAAAGTCATGTTCCATAGTCTCACCGAACTCATCCCACACCCACATTTTCGTTTGTGTGCCGCACATGGCCTGCCTGTCCCTTACAAGCTAACAGAGATCTGTACGACTCCTTCTTCAGCTAGTGGTTCCCTTTTCTTCAGGTGTCGTTCACCATCAGGTTCATTACTGATACAGCTGTATCAGAATTGGAAGCCCAGTATACAAACTATTTAGACTCAGTATCTCCAGAATCTCAAAAACAGATGGGAGTTGAGATTCTCCTGGAAAATGAGACAAACTCAGGAGGTTCAAACATACAATCACAGCTGGAGCGGCTGGTTAGAGTTACTTGATGATGTGGTGGTTCTTAAGGGTTCTAAAGTTGAGCCAGTCGTGAACTGGAACCAGAACCACGACTTGCTTCAAACTCTTCAAAAACTGATGAACTATCTGAAACCAACTGTTATGTTTTGAGTATCCAATTGCAGAAACTGAGGAAACCGGAGGTTGAAGGAAACATGAACTGATTTATTTTTACACTCCAACAGAAAGCTGGAATATTAAGAAACTAAACTGACAAAACGAAACCCAAATGCAGATAAACCGGAAATGACAACTTACTTACTACACTTAGAACAAAACATGAAGAAGGACACGAGGTTGTAACTGCAAGGATCAAACAATGATTGACAGAAACCAGGGAGCCTAAATATTGTGGGGGGACTGATTAGTGAGTGATTGCAGCTGAGGATAGCATATGTGGAAGTGGAGCTAATGACAAGACAGGAGAGAACTGAGGAAAACTATGGGTGAGAAAAAGGAACTAGAAACTAAACAGAACTGAAACAAGAAAACTGACCAAAGTAAAAATAACAGACACTATATACCAACAACTAAAGCCTAGGCTAACAACACGCCAACTAAGAACAAGAACAGACAGAAACCAAGGAGTAATCTATGAACAAGAAGACAAAGACAAACCGAATAAATCCTAATAAATTACCAATGATTAAATAGCAGACAAGAAAACTGAATAGAAAGAAAACACAAAAAAGCTAAGACATGAAAAACAAAACCACAAAGTCCACAAATCCTAACGGTTTCTTCTGGAAGCAGCTGTTCAAATTGAAACATCTCTGATTATTGATCTGGTAAATGATTTCCTAACACAGCGAGCAGACTCAGGGTTTAAGACTACATCAAGCACCCGACCAGCTCAAGTCACTGACCTCCTGTGAAGTCTTTATCTGACTGCTTAATGGTCTGTGATGAAGTGCTCTAATCAGGCATGCCAGCAAACAGAAACCATACAATCAATAATCTGTGATGGTGTGGTAACGTCTGTAGCAGGGCTCCCAGCACGCCATCTAACTGATACACTGCTTCTGTCGGCTGCTAATAAAGCTTTGATCGGTTTGGATCAATTGGACTCGACAGCGAGTCTTCAGGAATTCATTGTCATCTTCCGGTTTCACTCAAACATCAGTTCCAATCAGATGAACAGAATCCTGGATCAGTTCAGACTCTTAATCAATCATTTTGGATCATTGTTGGGCCATGACATTTCATCCAGACTAACAGCAGCTGAGGCTGATGGGTAATGTAGTCTGCTTTCCGATGTAAGGTGGTTCAGTTTGAACTCATTTGTCTTAAGTGGTTTCTCTTCACAGTTTTGATGATTAATCAGGATGAATTATGATTCTGATGTTCCGGCTTATAAACTGAACCTGGAACTTGACATTGAGGCTTTAAAGGGAGTGATAACAGGAGCAGAATGAAGGAAATATTTACTCATTCAAGAGTTTATCTCTTTCCACATTCCTAATGTCTGTTACATGTTGTTTGTTGTCATTTTATTAAAGTGCATAAGTGAGTTAGAGTCAGACTGCAGCATGTTTGGAACAGGACATCGATACAGATGAGAGGTTCAGGAACCCCTGATTCTGTTACAGTCTGAGCAGTGTGAGTGAGAGGAAATGAAAATCTGAAGGCAGGTCAGACAGAAGGCGTTGGAGCGATCAATTGTCTTTGATCAATACTCATAGGAATTTCATGAACGTTCAACAGACACAAACTGTGAATCTGACTTGCTGTGTGGTGTCTTTGTTTCTATCAACACTGACAGGTTTCCACACCTCAGAATTCAGGGTTTGAGATTCCGTTTGGCTGTAGTTTTACATGTTGCACATGAGAACAGTTAGAAAAGAGTCAGTAATTACTAATGGAATTTAGTAATTAGGTAAGGTAATAAGGTAAACATGTACTCTATATCCCAGCATTACTGCAGGTATAATAATGTTTTGTGGGAATCATTTGTCAAATGTGTACCTAATGTGTACACTAAACTGTGTCCCATATACAGTAAACTGTGCTCCTTATACAGTAAACTGTACTTTATACTATAAACTGTGCTCCTTATACAGTAAACTGTACTTTATACTATAAACTGTACTTTATACAGTAAACTGTACTTTATACTGTAAACTGTACTTTATACAGTAAACTGTACTTTATACAGTAAACTGTACTTTATACTGTAAACTGTACTTTATACAGTAAACTGTACTTTATACTGTAAACTGTGCTCCTTATACAGTAAACTGTACTTTATACAGTAAACTGTGCTCCTTATACTATAAACTGTACTTTATACAGTAAACTGTACTTTATACTGTAAACTGTACTTTATACAGTAAACTTTGCCCCTTATACTGTAAACTGTACTTTATACAGTAAACTGTACTTTATACTGTAAACTGTGCTCCTTATACAGTAAACTGTACTTTATACAGTAAACTGTACTTTATACAGTAAACTGTACTTTACACAGTAAACTTTGCCCCTTATACTGTAACCTGTACTTTATACAGTAAACTGTACTTTATACTGTAAACTGTGCTCCTTATACAGTAAACTGTACTTTATACAGTAAACTGTACTTTATACTGTAAACTGTGCTCCTTATACTATAAACTGTACTTTATACAGTAAACTGTACTTTATACTGTAAACTGTACTTTATACAGTAAACTTTGCCCCTTATACTGTAACCTGTACTTTATACAGTAAACTGTACTTTATACAGTAAACTGTACTTTATACTGTAAACTGTGCTCCTTATACAGTAAACTGTACTTTATACAGTAAACTGTACTTTATACTGTAAACTGTGCTCTATACTGTAAACTGTACTTTATACTGTAACCTGTACTTTATACAGTAAACTGTACTTTATACTATAAACTGTACTTTATACAGTAAACTGTACTTTATACAGTAAACTGTACTTTATACAGTAAACTGTGCTCCTTATACAGTAAACTGTACTTTATACTATAAACTGTACTTTATACTGTAAACTGTACTTTATACAGTAAACTGTGCTCCTTATACAGTAAACTGTACTTTATACTGTAAACTGTGCTCCTTATACAGTAAACTGTACTTTATACTGTAAACTGTGCTCCTTATACAGTAAACTGTACTTTATACTGTAAACTGTGCTCCTTATACAGTAAACTGTACTTTATACAGTAAACTGTACTTTATACTGTAAACTGTGCTCCTTATACAGTAAACTGTACTTTATACTGTAAACTGTGCTCCTTATACAGTAAACTGTACTTTATACAGTAAACTGTACTTTATACTGTAAACTGTACTTTATACAGTAAACTTTGCCCCTTATACTGTAACCTGTACTTTATACAGTAAACTGTACTTTATACTGTAAACTGTGCTCCTTATACAGTAAACTGTACTTTATACAGTAAACTGTACTTTATACAGTAAACTGTACTTTATACTGTAAACTGTGCTCCTTATACAGTAAACTGTACTTTATACTGTAAACTGTGCTCCTTATACTATAAACTGTACTTTATACAGTAAACTGTACTTTATACTGTAAACTGTACTTTATACAGTAAACTTTGCCCCTTATACTGTAACCTGTACTTTATACAGTAAACTGTACTTTATACTGTAAACTGTGCTCTATACTGTAAACTGTACTTTATACTGTAAACTGTGCTCTATACTGTAAACTGTACTTTATACAGTAAACTTTGCCCCTTATACTGTAACCTGTACTTTATACAGTAAACTGTACTTTATACTGTAACCTGTACTTTATACAGTAAACTGTACTTTATACTATAAACTGTACTTTATACTGTAAACTGTACTTTATACAGTAAACTGTACTTTATACAGTAAACTGTACTTTATACTATAAACTGTACTTTATACTGTAAACTGTACTTTATACAGTAAACTGTGCTCCTTATACAGTAAACTGTACTTTATACTGTAAACTGTGCTCCTTATACAGTAAACTGTACTTTATACTGTAAACTGTGCTCCTTATACAGTAAACTGTACTTTATACTGTAAACTGTGCTCCTTATACAGTAAACTGTACTTTATACAGTAAACTGTACTTTATACTGTAAACTGTGCTCCTTATACAGTAAACTGTACTTTATACTGTAAACTGTGCTCCTTATACAGTAAACTGTACTTTATACAGTAAACTGTACTTTATACTGTAAACTGTGCTCCTTATACAGTAAACTGTACTTTATACTGTAAACTGTGCTCCTTATACAGTAAACTGTACTTTATACAGTAAACTGTACTTTATACTGTAAACTGTGCTCCTTATACAGTAAACTGTACTTTATACAGTAAACTGTACTTTATACTGTAAACTGTACTTTATACAGTAAACTGTACTTTATACTATAAACTGTACTTTATACTGTAAACTGTACTTTATACAGTAAACTGTACTTTATACAGTAAACTGTACTTTATACTATAAACTGTACTTTATACTGTAAACTGTACTTTATACAGTAAACTGTGCTCCTTATACAGTAAACTGTACTTTATACTGTAAACTGTGCTCCTTATACAGTAAACTGTACTTTATACTGTAAACTGTGCTCCTTATACAGTAAACTGTACTTTATACTGTAAACTGTGCTCCTTATACAGTAAACTGTACTTTATACAGTAAACTGTACTTTATACTGTAAACTGTGCTCCTTATACAGTAAACTGTACTTTATACAGTAAACTGTACTTTATACAGTAAACTGTACTTTATACTGTAAACTGTACTTTATACAGTAAACTGTACTTTATACTGTAAACTGTGCTCCTTATACAGTAAACTGTACTTTATACAGTAAACTGTACTTTATACTATAAACTGTGCTCCTTATACAGTAAACTGTGTTTTTTGTCACTTCCTCCTCTTGTTCCACCTTGTCTTTGCTCTGTCTTGACATGTTGAACCAAAGCATGTTGATGCAGGGCGAAGGTAAGGGATGTGACTAATTAAACCAGCGTACGTTTGTTTGTAAGCTCAGGGGTCATTAACATGAAGGTCCACAGATAGTTTAAGGGTTAATGGGACAGAAACATTGTCACCTGTAAACAGAGATGGGGGTGAGAGGATAGGAGGAAAGCTAGAGGGAAGAAACGTCCTGAGTCGGACGAACGAGAGTAGAGAGTTGGTTTGTGTCTCACTCACTGAGCAGATCGACACGTTTCCAGTGGTGGTTTTAAAGTGAATAAACTCGGCTGTGTATAGTCAGCAATGTTAGTGGTTGTCATTCAGTAGAAGAAGAAGCTGTTCTAACAGGAAACAACCCTGGAAAAGGGAAAAATAGCAGCTGTGTTGGACATCCACAAGAGTAAAACAGAGAGCTCTTTTTCAGGAATTACTTTAATCTCTGGAAATATCTGGGGTATGATATCATATCTGGGAAGATGGCACTCAATCAAGTTTATTGTTTTGCAGACCTGTAACAGCTGGTGAGTTATTTTAATCTTTGCAAGTCAAAATAGAGTCAAAGTTGTTTTTGTTCATCTTGATGGGCATCAAGTCTTCTTCAAAACAGAAAAACACCTCCTCATAAGTGGATCAACTGTTTTTGAAGAGCATGGTTCTAGAACGGTGCCGTCCTGGCAGCCTGAACATGTACCTTTTTTATCTTAAAAACAAATATTTCCCTTGATCATCATGGGAAATGTGGGAATTCATAGGCATATAAAATGGACGAGCTAGGAGCCCTGATGAGGACACAGCAGGAACATCAGGAAGAAATCTGGCTGCAGGAACAACTCTAACAACTCTCTAAGTTGTTAGAGTTGTAGCATCATAGATTTTTGCCAGTTTATGAAGGCATTAGATATTTAGGAGAAAGTATTAATAGCATTGAACGTTTCCTGCAATGAATTACATGGGTCCTCTACATAGATCATCTGCTTATAGAATAATCTTTTGATGTGAGCTGGTATCTTGGATTTCTTTAAATTAACTGCATTGCTGCTGTGAGTGGTTCAAAAAGATGGAGAGAATCTGCATCCTTTTGTGGTGGGGAGTGAAGCTTTGTGATGTGATCCTTTTTGGTGAAGTGTACAGTATTTTAACCCTTTGGCTGATCAACTCTCCAAAACCAACTCTGCATCAAGTGCTCTTTATATGTCTAGTGATACATTTATGGTTTGGATTAGCTTTTGCTGGGCAATGTTGATTGAACAATCTTTGTTTGCTATCTGATATATTCCTATTTTTAATAAAAAAACAGTCTGATCTGGGTGGGTTAAGAATGGAGGGACTGTTTCTATTCTAATAGTGAGAGCCTTAGTGATGATCTTCAGGTGGGTTTTTATTAAGGACAGAGGATGAGAATGAGGCAGTTATGGAAAATGGATAAACTGAACTGAAGAAGTGATTGATCAGTATATGCGATTGTTTTGGTGTAACTGTGTTACCTGTGTAGACGAAGCGTCCTGGAGCTCCTTTACAGAACTGCTTGGACTTGTAGGACAATGTGACCTCTACGACCCCGGGGATGTGACGGGGTGGAGTCTGGACCCGGATGGCGTGGGGGGTGATCAGCTGGGCACAGAGACCTCTCAGTGTAAGGTTTCACATCTTTATCGAGGACACAGTAACACCTATCTGCTCTGGGTGCAGATTATTTTGGATTTATCTGATTGATCAGTGTGTATTACCTCACTCCACACCAGCATGGTACCAAAAACGACCTGCAGCCCATCGAAGAAGTTATCTCCAATGAGGATGACTGTGGCTCCGCCCGTCGTCCAGCCTTCACTGGGACTGATGGCTTTTATACAGGGAGTGGCTGCTGGACGAGAGACACCAACAGAGACAGAGAATGAGAGAGAGAGAGAATAGGAACACTGGTATCATTATAACCCGACCCACACCTGCACCTGGGGTCAGTTCGCCTGTA
This sequence comes from Leuresthes tenuis, assembly GCF_036924035.1. NCBI lineage: Eukaryota > Metazoa > Chordata > Actinopteri > Atheriniformes > Atherinopsidae > Leuresthes > Leuresthes tenuis. Next base: position 91,502 of record NW_027325374.1, read on the forward strand.
AGGAGAGGATTCACTTCAGAACATGAGGCACAAGAAAAAGAACAAGACGAAGAACTGAAAAGCAGTCATGAAAATAAAACTGAAAAGAATCAGGAACTAAATGTTGTTAAAAGCACAATATATACAGAATTTTAAGAATAAACACTTATTATGTACAACGTAGAAAGAAAATCAGCTAGCAGACTAACTAAAAGTGCAGTTGAAAGATGAAAATTAGTAATGATGCTTAAGATCATATTATTTAAAGAGTATGGCAGGTCTGACAGCTTCAGAGAAAAAGTTGTTTGTCAGCCTGGTTTTTCTGGTTCTGATACTGCTCTTCCTGATGGGAGCAGGGTCAGCAGGCCATGAATTCTACACACAATACCCCAGAATGACAAAGTGAAACAAGTTTGTTTGAAACTTTTGCAAATTTATTACAAATAAAAACAAAAATGAAACATGAAGTATTCACAGCGTTTGCCACGACGCTCAAAAGTGAGCTCAGGTGCATCCTGTTTCCACTGATCATCCTTCAGAAGTTTCTACAACCTGATCGCAGTCCACCTGCGGCAAATTCAGCTGATTGGTCACGATTTGGAAAATCAAACACTTTTCTATAAAAGGTCCCATGGTTGTCAGTGCATGTCAGAGCACAAACCAAGACATGAAGTCCAAGAAATTGTCTGTAGGCCTCAGAGACAGAAATGTATCGAGGCACAGATCTGGGGAAGGCTACAGAAAGATTGCTGCAGCATTGAAGATCCCAATGAGCACAGTAGCCTCCCTCATCTGTAAATGGAAGAAGTTTGGAACCACCAGGACTCTTCCTAGAGCTGGCCGCTCGCCCACTTTGGGTGATCGGGGTAGAAGGGCCTTAGAAGGACAACCATTTCTGCAGCACTCCACCAATCAGGCCCGTAAGGTACGGTGGCCAGACGGAGGCCACTCCTCAGTAAAAGGCACATGACAGCCTACCTGGAGTTTCCCAAAAGGCACCTGAAAGACTCTCAGACCATGAGAAATAAAATTCTCTGGTCTGATGAAACAAAGATTGAAGTCTTTGGTCTGAATGCCAAGCGTTATGTGTGGAGGAAACCAGGCACTGGTCATCGCTTGGCTAATAGCATACCTACAGTGAAGCATGGTGGTGGCAGCATCATGCTGTGGGGATGTTTTTCAGCAGCAGGAACTGGAAGAATATATTGCTGGAATGCAGCAATATACAGAGACATCCTTGATGATAACCTGCTTCAGAGCGCTCTGGATCTTGGACTGGGGCGAAGGTTCATCTTCTAACGACTTTCCAGATGCACTGTATATTCACAATATATCATCCTGGTTTTCCTTTGCTCCTCACCAGATTATTGTATGTTATTATTCTCGATCGTCACTTTTTTTGTTGCCAGTTCCTTTGTCTTCTTGTCAGTCGTTTGGTTGGTCCTTTTTGATTTCTTTGTGCTTCGGTAGTGCCGTTTTGCAAATAAAACCTGTGATATTGAAGGCCTGGTTTCACCTTCAGTGGTCCTGCATTTGGGTCTGCTTTTTGACAACCATGACAGATGTTCCACCTCTGGCCTGTACTGTCTCTGGTTGTCGTGAGAAAGAAGCTCCATCACTGCTGTGATGTCTTTAAACATGACGATGTGGGTGTTCAGGATCTGAGTAGTTGTCAAACAGCAGAACACATCCTGAGGGGGAGCCAGTGATGAGGACGCAGGGGAAGGAAGGGATGTTATGGATTCTCCTTGGCTGCATAATGATGGACTCAGTCCAGGTTTCTCCTGTTGGTTTGTCAGTGTTTGAGGGATGATGGGGTTAAAAGCAGAGCTGAAAGTCTTTTTGATGTCCTTGTTCTCCATGTGAAACAGCAGATGAGATGGCATCTGCAGTGGACCAATTCTTCGTCTGAGCATACTGAAGGTTGAAGACGTGACCCTGGATTTTTTAAGCCTTGGTTCTTTATATGCCTGTGATTAGCTTCCTTCCAGCTTCTCCGAACAGCTCTGAATCAAAAGACCTGAACTCAGAGTCCTGGGCTCTAGAAAACGCCGAAATGTTTCATGTTGGTTTTAGTGTCTACAGTAAAAGGCTGTTAAAAGGAAGAAGCACGATGTCAGGAACTGTGGAGAGGTAGGACCCAGATGCAGCTCTTTGGATTCACAAAAAGGTTTATTCCAAAAACAGGGAGCAAAAGGCAAGAACAAAAAGCGCCGCAGAGCCGGATTCAAAAATACTTTGACAAAAAACCAAGACAATGAAATACAAAACAAGACTATGATTAACTGTGACAAGACCAAGAATAAATAACTATGAACCAGATTGTGACAACAAGACTATGGCTATGAGGCAGGAAACCAGCCTTATCTTCAGTGACTGAGGAATGAAGGGTTGGTGAGATTCTGCAGTGAATGAAAGGAAACCAGGAGACTAAATACTGTGGAGGGAGTGATCAGTGAACGAGGAGCAGCTGGGAACAATGAAGCAGGTGATGTGAGTGAAACTAAGTGGCAGAGGAAAAACATGACCAGAACATACCTGAAAACAAGACGATTAAAACCTAAACTGTGACACACGATGGAAATGTGGAAATGAGAGTTTGCTTGCCCTTCTTCTTCCTCTCTCATTGAGCTGCTGTCTGTTGCTCCGCTGGGTCTTAGTAGCCTCATATTTCCTCACATGGTTCTGAGGTTTGAATTCAAGGAGTTCAGATGGACTCTAACATGCAATCACAGATTCTAAGTAACAAAACCTAAAAAGGGGGCCATCATGTCTGCCCATACTGTACAGCTTTACCTAAACCTGACATTCCAACTGCAGGTATGATGCTCAGTCCAAATGTTGAGGCAGAGGACAGTCTTTGCTGACTTGAAGCAGCTTGAACGGTGCTGTAAATGCTTCACTACAAGCTAACAGATGCTAACCGATGGCACAGCAAAGTTCAGAGGCAGAGCCTCGATGCTCTTTTTGTAATGAGCAGAGTCAGAATCAAGAAGGATATCAATAAGATGCTGTCAGAGTGAACAGGGTGTTCTTCCATAAATGTAGAGCTCCCTGATCAAATGTTGAACTGGTCATTCCGCAGACTGTGTTCGAGTGATAGTCGTGAACCCTTCAGTAAAACTGATCGATACATTGAATCTTGATTTGAAGCTAAAACAAAACAAAATGAAACCTTTTGTGCTCCTTAAAGGCCCCTCAGAACATCCCTTACGGGCCCAGAGCCTCAGGTTGGGAACCGCTGATCTACATCACAGCAACAACACTGAAGGCCTCATAGAAACGTGCACACTCATGTGCACACAAGCACACACACATACAGAGAACATGATTTAATTGGGTCGTGGCTTTTATCCGCTTTAGCTTCACTTCAGAACCACACACAGACTCACACACACAGACCAGTAATGACTGCTTCTCTGTCTTCTTTCAAGTGCAGCAGATTAATTATAAAGTGAAATGAAGGCACGGAGTGTGAGTCGGGCAGCTAATCTCATCACTGATGACTTCAAATCACTTTACAGCACCTGACCTCTGTTAGGTTCTGTTCTGTTCTGCTCTGAACACTCAGAAACTCTGGCGTCAGCATCAAGAACCGAATCTAGCAACGAATACAGGTGGAACTGTCACCTGGATTTGATTCATTGAAATTTGATTAATGAAAAATAAAGATTTATTTTTAGTGAACAAGTGGAATGAATAGGGAACGTTGAATCAGGAGCCAGGGAAGACAGGAACAGGTCCAGAAGTAAGTGTAATTTTAGTGAATTTAGGGTGTTAGAGGACTGCTATACTCTGACTGTCTGTGGGCCAGAGAGGGCCGATCGACTGTTTGTCATGACGATGTCAGCTTGTTCTCTGACTTGATTTGTTCAATTTAAATTTATTCATAAAGCATCAAATTACAACAATAATCATCTCAAGGCACTTCAAAGATATAGTCCAATTCAAGTCAATTAGAATCCAATTCATTGTAATACAATCATAATTAATCAAATCCAATTAATTAAATTGCAAATCAGTCCAATTCATACAGAGCCAATTAAAAAAGTAGCCTAGCTAAGGAAACCAGCAGATTGCACTAAAACTTCTCTCTGATCCAATCCCCGTCCTGAGCTGCAGGAGGCGACTGTGGAGAGAAAAAACTCCCTTTTAACAGGAAGAAACCTCCATCAGAACCAGAACCAGGAAGAAACCTCCATCAGAACCAGAACCAGGAAGAAACCTCCATCAGAACCAGAACCAGGAAGGGTCCATCTGTCTCGAACAGCTGGGGTTAATTAGTTAATTTGTTGTGTCTCTGTCTGTAGATGATCTACTGAAGCAGAATCCCATGTGAGGACTCAAAAACAACTACATATCAAAGTAATGTGTGAGCCCACCTGGGCCGTTATGGCATCTTTCCATTCCATGGTACAGCTCTGTTAGGCACAGCAATACACACTTTTTTTGGTTGTTCATGGTAAGGTGTACTGCCTGATTGATGTTGTTTTCTGTATGACTTCAGCTGTGGATCTAAATCACCAAATACCAGATTCATGTTAGCCCTGTCTGAGAACAGGAAAGGCTTTCTGGATGTGCACGTGATTCTATTCAAGGTAAAGTTTGAGAAGGCAGCACCAAAACTTTCTCTAGATGTGCAATTACACAATCTGCAGTCCTAGAACTATGTCAGTTAAGCTTTGGCTGAGGGGATAGCTGTGCTTCTCCTGCAGAGTCTGTCCTCAGAACAACAATCTCTGTTCTTCTGCTTTCTCTGATGTTTCTGGTGTGGACCCTAATGGACTGACCTGTTCTATAGGTCATTATGACATCTCCCAAAATATATGGTAAGTTTAATATATATATGAACTCATTCTATCTAAAAACACTCTGTGTTCACATTTACTCAACGGTGGTTGGTCACTTTGGATAAATCAACGCGTTGTAATCTTATAAACTGTCAAGGTGCTGCAGTGTCGATAAACAGCTGATCCAATGGGATCCATGGGAACTGCACCACTAGAGGTGTTAGGCCTGTGACACATCTCACAAACGAAGAGGCAAGATTTCAACAATTCCAAACCAGTTCTACCCAGTCTCAACTTGTCCAGACCAGTCTAAACCAACCCTACACCAATCCAAAACACCACATACAAACTCAAACCAACCCAAACAGCAACCAGTCTAAACTAGTCCAAACTATGATTGATTTTTGATCAAATGCACCATCACCAAAGTGATGGAAGAAAAAGATCAGTTCGTCCAGTTGGTTTCTAGAACTTCGAGAACATCATCAAAGCGACTAATGATTGTCAGATAAATGTTAAACACATAAACGCAGCACAAACTGACAGTTTCCTGTCTTGTCTGAGCTGAATCTTTTAAAATCTGCCTTCTGTTTGTAATAAGGTGTGTTCTGTCACACAGATTTAACAGGTATGATGAGAACGTTCCCTTGTCATGCTGCGGGACCAACTCAACGTTTTAACTGACTCTGAAAAAGCAAGCGAGCAAAGAGGACTCCCCACGGGAGTCAGCTGCTTCTGACAGGGAGGGGTGGTTTCCATGGTTACTGTCTTTAATTAGGAGGGCAATTAAAGAGGTTGAACGGCCCAAGAAAAAGACACACACGCACTGTCCTCTCTGGGGATGGGGAGGCTTCTGGTCTTCCCACCCACAATCCACTGGGCTGATTTCTTTTCAAAGACCAAATTATGCTCCTCTGTCTCCCGACACTCGGCTGCTCAGGTTCCCTGATGTCAGAGCAGCGTCTGAAACCACTGCATTTAACCTGAACGCAGCAACCAGCAGGTCCATTAAAGTGTCATGTGACACAATGTGCTGTGACACAGTGTTCTGCTGGAGTATGATTGGGCCACAGCAGTAACAACACCCAATTCTCATTGAACTCAGATTACTTTGACTGTGTCTCTGCCAGAGGCGAAACACGGAGCTCCTCCTCTGTTTTCTCACAGTAGTTTTGGGTTATAAAACCTGATTGGTTCAGAAATGTAACACCTGCGTACCTTCAGATGGGTCCAACCTTCGAGCTCGGCGGCCATGTTTGGAGTTGTTGTGAACAAACATGTTGTCAGAGACAGCGAGAACATGGCCGTCCACGTTCACTGTTGTAGAGACCACCACCTGCAAACACACGCAACAAACTTTATTTACAAGGAACATCAGAAAAGCAGGTCACAGCTGTGGTGAAAAAGACAACAATATGAAAAAAACATTTAAATCTCTCTACCAATCAGAAAGCAGCAGGTCCACTGATCTTCTGTTTGAATGTAAACTCTCACAGTTTGAGTACATTTCACTGAATAAAAGGATTCAGCAAACATGCTTTTCATCACAGGGAGGAAACATCTAGTGTTTGTACTTGTCTGTGAATGGGCAGACCAGCAACAGAAACTGTTATGGATCGTGCACATACTCAGATTCTGTGCACAGTACAGGCCTCTGAATCCTGTCATCTTTCCTGAGCATGAATTTGAAAGACTTCCTAAACATTACAAGAAACAGATCGCCACCAAGCATGAGTCGTGCACGTGTAATTTTAGCTCTGTTATGTCTCAGTGTGGAGAGACCAGCTGTTGGTATTGTTGCCATGGCAATATGTATCCAGGAATGTTGGGGGTGTGGCTTCTGAAAGAGCCCCTGAGGGGAGAGCGTCTTTGTGGGTTGAAGCCCGACTCTAATAAAACATCATTTAGAAAATGTAAAAATAAAATGAATAAGGAAAAATAAATTACATTAAATTAAAAAATAAAATAAAAAGATGATACCAGGATATGATATTTCAGTGTGTTCTAGCTTTCTGCTGTGACCCCGCCCCCTTGTGATATTACAGTCTCTGGTTGTGGTTGTTCATCATCTTTGGCTGGTTGCTGTGGTGAGGTTGTTGCTGATGGAGCAGAAGGTCACACCAAAAGCTAATGGAGGAGTCCGCTCTGTCGCCATGGTGACTAACCAGGATATTGTTCACACTGCTGTCACTATGACAACCACAGGTGTGTCTGTGCGTCACCTGTTGATCACTGCAGCTTCCATCTGCTCTGGTTTAACTGAAATTTCTCTCAGCATGTCAGGGGTGTTTCTGTGTATTTTACTAATGTACCTTACCTTTATCACCTTTACCTTATCTTTACCTTACCATCATCACCTTTACCTTATCTGTACCTTACCTTTATCACCTTTACCTTATCTGTACCTTACCATCATCACCTTTACCTTATCTTTACCTTACCATCATCACCTTTACCTTATCTTTACGTTACCTCTATCACCTTTACCTTATCTTTACCTTACCATCATCACCTTTACCTTATCTGTACCTTACCATCATCACCTTTACCTTATCTTTACCTTACCTTTATCACCTTTACCTTATCTGTACCTTACCTTTATCACCTTTACCTTATCTGTACCTTACCTTTATCACCTTTACCTTATCTGTACCTTACCATCATCACCTTTACCTTATCTTTACCTTACCTTTATCACCTTTACCTTATCTGTACCTTACCATCATCACCTTTACCTTATCTTTACCTTACCTTTATCACCTTTACCTTATCTTTACCTTACCATCATCACCTTTACCTTATCTGTACCTTACCATCATCACCTTTACCTTACCATCATCACCTTTACCTTATCTTTACCTTACCATCATCACCTTTACCTTATCTGTACCTTACCATCATCACCTTTACCTTATCTTTACCTTACCTTTATCACCTTTACCTTATCTTTACCTTACCTTTATCACCTTTACCTTATCTTTACCTTACCATCATCACCTTTACCTTATCTGTACCTTACCATCATCACCTTTACCTTATCTTTACCTTACCTTTATCACCTTTACCTTATCTGTACCTTACCATCATCACCTTTACCTTATCTTTACCTTACCTTTATCACCTTTACCTTATCTTTACCTTACCATCATCACCTTTACCTTATCTTTACCTTATCTGTACCATACCATCATCACCTTTACCTTACCTTTATCACCTTTACCTTATCTGTACCTTACCATCATCACCTTTACCTTATCTTTACCTTACCATCATCACCTTTACCTTACCTTTACCTTATCTGTACCATACCATCATCACCTTTACCTTATCTTTACCTTATCTGTACCATACCATCATCACCTTTACCTTACCTTTATCACCTTTACCTTATCTGTACCTTACCTTTATCACCTTTACCTTATCTTTACCTTACCATCATCACCTTTACCTTATCTTTACCTTACCATCATCACCTTTACCTTATCTTTACCTTACCTTTATCACCTTTACCTTACCTTTATCACCTTTACCTTATCTTTACCTTACCATCATCACCTTTACCTTATCTTTACCTTACCCTCATCACCTTTACCTTATCTTTACCGTACCTTTATCACCTTTACCTTACCCTCATCACCTTTACCTTATCTTTACCGTACCTTTATCACCTTTACCTTATCTGTACCTTACCATCATCACCTTTACCTTATCTTTACCTTACCTTTATCACCTTTACCTTATCTTTACCTTACCTTTATCACCTTTACCTTATCTTTACCTTACCTTTATCACCTTTACCTTATCTGTACCTTACCATCATCACCTTTACCTTATCTTTACCTTACCTTTATCACCTTTACCTTACCTTTATCACCTTTACCTTACCTTTATCACCTTTACCTTATCTTTACCTTACCCTCATCACCTTTACCTTATCTTTACCGTACCTTTATCACCTTTACCTTACCCTCATCACCTTTACCTTATCTTTACCGTACCTTTATCACCTTTACCTTATCTGTACCTTACCATCATCACCTTTACCTTATCTGTACCTTACCATCATCACCTTTACCTTATCTTTACCTTACCTTTATCACCTTTACCTTATCTTTACCTTACCTTTATCACCTTTACCTTATCTGTACCTTACCATCATCACCTTTACCTTATCTTTACCTTATCTGTACCTTACCATCATCACCTTTACCTTATCTTTACCTTACCTTTATCACCTTTACCTTATCTTTACCTTACCATCATCACCTTTACCTTATCTTTACCTTACCATCATCACCTTTACCTTATCTTTACCTTACCTTTATCACCTTTACCTTACCTTTATCACCTTTACCTTACCTTTATCACCTTTACCTTATCTTTACCTTACCATCATCACCTTTACCTTATCTTTACCTTACCCTCATCACCTTTACCTTATCTTTACCGTACCTTTATCACCTTTACCTTACCCTCATCACCTTTACCTTATCTTTACCGTACCTTTATCACCTTTACCTTACCCTCATCACCTTTACCTTATCTTTACCATACCTTTATCACCTTTACCTTACCTTTATCACCTTTACATTATCTTTACCATACCTTTATCAGCTTTACCTTAAATGTACCTTACCCTCATCACCTTTACCTTACCTTTATCACCTTTACCTTATCTTTACCTTACCTTTATCACCTTTACCTTACCTTTATCACCTTTACCTTATCTTTACCTTACCTTTATCACCTTTACCTTACCCTCATCACCTTTACCTTATCTTTACCATACCTTTATCACCTTTACCTTACCTTTATCACCTTTACCTTATCTTTACCTTACCTTTATCACCTTTACCTTACCTTTATCACCTTTACCTTATCTTTACCTTACCTTTATCACCTTTACCTTACCTTTATCACCTTTACCTTATCTTTACCTTACCTTTATCACCTTTACCTTACCCTCATCACCTTTACCTTATCTTTACCATACCTTTATCACCTTTACCTTACCTTTATCACCTTTACCTTATCTTTACCGTACCTTTATCACCTTTACCTTACCCTCATCACCTTTACCTTATCTTTACCTTACCTTTATCACCTTTACCTTACCTTTATCACCTTTACCTTATCTTTACCTTACCTTTATCACCTTTACCTTACCCTCATCACCTTTACCTTATCTTTACCATACCTTTATCACCTTTACCTTACCTTTATCACCTTTACCTTATCTTTACCGTACCTTTATCACCTTTACCTTACCCTCATCACCTTTACCTTATCTTTACCATACCTTTATCAGCTTTACCTTAAATGTACCTTACCCTCATCACCTTTACCTTACCTTTATCACCTTTACCTTACCTTTATCACCTTTACCTTATCTTTACCATACCTTTATCAGCTTTACCTTAAATGTACCTTACCCTCATCACCTTTACCTTACCTTTATCACCTTTACCTTATCTTTACCGTACCTTTATCACCTTTACCTTACCTTTATCCCCTTTACCTTATCTTTACCGTACCTTTATCACCTTTACCTTACCCTCATCACCTTTACCTTATCTTTACCGTACCTTTATCACCTTTACCTTACCTTTATCACCTTTACCTTATCTTTACCTTACCCTCATCACCTTTACCTTATCTTTACCGTACCTTTATCACCTTTACCTTACCCTCATCACCTTTACCTTATCTTTACCGTACCTTTATCACCTTTACCTTACCTTTATCACCTTTACCTTATCTTTACCGTACCTTTATCACCTTTACCTTACCTTTATCACCTTTACCTTATCTTTACCATACCTTTATCACCTTTACCTTACCTTTATCACCTTTACCTTATCTTTACCATACCTTTATCAGCTTTACCTTAAATGTACCTTACCCTCATCACCTTTACCTTATCTTTACCATACCTTTATCAGCTTTACCTTAAATGTACCTTACCCTCATCACCTTTACCTTACCTTTATCACCTTTACCTTATCTTTACCGTACCTTTATCATCTTTACCTTACTTCTATCACCTTTACGTTACCTTTATATTTTTTTCTGACTTCAGTACTTTCTGCTTTGTATGTCTCAGCTTGGGCTGTTTTTTTGGTCATTGTGTCCACGTTGTCTTTTTCATTTAGATTTCCATCTATTTTGTCATTGGTTTGTTTACTTCCTGTTTTATGGCGAAGACCTTTTCCTGAGTTTGCTTCCTGTTCTGGTTAATTCTCACAGCTCTCAGAACACCTTGTTGTGGGTTGGCAGTGCTAACCACCGACCCACTGCAGCCCAGAAAATGAAACAGAGAAATACATTTAAGTAGTTTAAGATAAAGTTGTTGTTAATGATAGCAACTGCAGAGAATGACAGCACACAGAGTCCCTGATGACCTCTCACATTTTATCTGCAAAGCAATAAGCCTCAGTCAACCCTGCCGCACTGCATTATGGGTATGTCAGGTCCTCCCAAGCCACACGCTGTCCTTTAGGGAAATGAATTAATATGTGTGTGTTTATGTGTGTGTTACCTGAAACCTCCTCATGTCTCGTGGGTTCCCTGCGTTCTTCAGACAGTTCTGGTTACACTTGAGGAAGAACTTGAGGAAGAACCTGTGATCACGCACACACACACACACACACACACACTGTTAATTGATCAGGCAGCAACTCAATAAAGTGAGATTTTGCTTTACTTCTTTGAACACAAAGTCTCAACCCAGAAACTGTAAGATTAAACTTTTTCTTTCTCACCCTCTAAAGAAACCAGAAACATGAAATACAACGATTTTAGAGTCCAAATGCTCAGTTTTTATCGTGAATTATTAATTTTTTATCAATATCTGTTATACATGGTCACTGTGTGTTGCTGCAATGAGGCTGAAAGAATGCATAGGCGATACCGTCAGTGAGGAGACGTTTGATGTTGGCGTTAAGACACCATAAAGTGAGTTTAGAGTTTCTCAAAGGTGTGTCACCATTAAACCCAAGCTGGTCCATGAGAACCATAAGGATCGATGTGATGATGTCAGTGTTTGTATTTTCTGTTTAATTTGTGTTTTTTCTTTCCATAACTAGGAAACCTTTTGTGGACTGGCATTAGATGAGAGCTATTTGGGTTGTAACTGGATTGAATTGGACTGCAGTGAACTAATTTAAATGAATTTCTCTTTTAACTGCCCTGAGAAGACTTTTCACCTAACCTGAAGTTCCTCAGAATTATGTGAGGAAGCAGCAGGAATCAGATGTTTGTCTGCAGATAACCTCTGATCAGCTGTTCACACGCAGCATTATCGCCGTGGTAACCACCCAGCATCAGCTGTAGTCTCAGCTGATCGTCACCTTATCTTCAGACACGCCTTATCTAACTCTCCTCCTCGTCTCCTCAACTCCTCCTCCCTTGTTTCCTTCTCTAAAGGAGCGATCAAGGTTGTAAATCTACACACAGGACAGATTAAGCTTTCAATTTGTTATGTGATAAGCAGGGAAGACCCGACACACACACATGCACACACACACATGCACACACACACATGCGCACACACACATGCACACACACACACGCACACACACACACACACAGTCTATTACTGCTCATATTTACGAGCAGGAAATCCGGACGAACCGCAGATTTATCTTCTTGAAGAACAGAAGTCACACATCCTGACACTGAAAACACACACAGACACACACAGACACACACACACACACACTCACACACACACACACACACACACTCACACACACACAGACACACACAGACACACACAGATACTAACACACACAGATACTAACACACACACACAGACAGATACACACACACACAGACACACACAGACACACACAGATACTAACACACACAGATACTAACACACACACACAGACAGACACACACACACACAGACACACACAGTAACACACACACACACACACCAACACACACACAGACACACACACACACACACACACACACACACACACACACCAACACACACACAGACACACACACACACACACACACACACACTCACACACACACAGACACACACACACTGTGTCGGAGTTAATTTGCTCTATGAGGTAGAAAATGTAGTCTCAGAGTGAGGACGAATTACGCCGACAGTAATGTGCCGTGTGTGTGAGATTTATGTGGCAGCGATGTGTGTTAATGTGAAGCGAGTCATTTCCTCTCTCAGGTTGGTACTTTAAGCAGCTGCTGCCTTTAAACTCATCACTTCGTTTTTTTAAAGGTTTCAAACACAGAAAAAAACATGAGCAGCAGCACCCCAACTAGGCTTGGTCCAGGGTCCAGGGTAGAACACATCAGCACGGTTCCACAGAGGAGCATGTTCCAGCTGGACCGGTGCATCTGACTGGACCGGTCCATCTGACTGGACCGGTCCATCTAACGGGACCGGTCCATCTGACTGGACCGGTGCATCTCACTGGACCAGCCTCCTGGTCCATCTGACTGGACCAACCTCCTGGTCCAGTCAGATGGACCGGTCCATCTAACTGGACCGGTCCATCTGACTGGACCGGTGCATCTGACTGGACCGGTCCATCTGACTGGACCAGCCTCCTGGTCCATCTAACTGGACCGGTGCATCTGACTGGACCGGTCCATCTGACTGGACCAGCCTCCTGGTCCATCTAACTGGACCGGTGCATCTGACTGGACCGGTCCATCTGACTGGACCGGTCCATCTAACTGGACCGGTCCATCTAACTGGACCGGTGCATCTGACTGGACCGGTGCATCTGACTGGACCGGTCCATCTGACTGGACCAGCCTCCTGGTCCCAGTGAACCTGCAGCAGAACCTGTGGACTGAGAGAGAAAAGCTTCCAGACCTCCTGCTGCCTCTGACCTCCTCTGTGGGAGGTCCTGGTCCAGTTCAGCTGAACTCTGCTCTGTCTCTAAGCGGCCTTAAAGCTGGTTCTGTGGTTATAAAATCAGGATTTTATCAGAGCAGAGCGACAGTCTGGAACGCTTTCAGTGACCACCATGACATGTAGACTTCATGGACTGATTTTCAGAAAAATAAGTGAACCAGAACCAGCCTCATTTCAGGCATTTTGTGTCTCTCTGAGCTCATTCTGAGGGTCTGTGCTGTCCTTGGTCTTGCATTGAAGGACAGAGCAGAACTGGTTAATCAGGCACTTCAGGAGGTTTCCTTCTGGGATGCTTACTAACCAGCCTCTGTGCCCACCTACAGAAAACAGCTGTGTCCAGCTCCTCTTTCAGAGGGTTCCTCTTTTAATGTAAGCAGTGAAAGCTATAAAATCTCAGAAAGGTGGCAGCGTTATCACTATTGCTGCTTTTCAACCAATGGCGGTGCAGCAGTTCCAGATGCCTGTTCACAGCTGAAGTTGTAGATCTGTGAGGCAAAAATGACCACAGGGCACAGGAGGGCCCGACTGTTGTGCTGTTATCACCATACAAGCTGTAGAAAAAAGCTACTCTACAAGGTCACATGGTCAGCATGTTGCCAAGAAAGGTCGAATCAACAGCCACCAAGGGCCACCTGGCTGTTTCAGGGCCACCTGGCTGTTTCAGGGCCACCTGACTGTTTCAGGGCCACCTGGCTGTTTCAGGGCCACCTGACTGTTTCAGGGCCACCTGGCTGTTTCAGGGCCACCTGACTGTTTCAGGGCCACCTGGCTGTTTCAGGGCCACCTGGCTGTTTCAGGGCCACCTGACTGTTTCAGGGCCACCTGACTGTTTCAGGGCCACCTGACTGTTTCAGGGCCACCTGACTGTTTCAGGGCCACCTGGCTGTTTCAGGGCCACCTGACTGTTTCAGGGCCACCTGGCTGTTTCAGGGCCACCTGGCTGTTTCAGGGCCACCTGATTGTTTCAGGGCCACCTGACTGTTTCAGGGCCACCTGACTGTTTCAGGGCCACCTGGCTGTTTCAGGGCCACCTGACTGTTTCAGGGCCACCTGGCTGTTTCAGGGCCACCTGGCTGTTTCAGGGCCACCTGGCTGTTTCAGGGCCACCTGACTGTTTCAGGGCCACCTGACTGTTTCAGGGCCACCTGGCTGTTTCAGGGCCACCTGACTGTTTCAGGGCCACCTGGCTGTTTCAGGGCCACCTGGCTGTTTCAGGGCCACCTGACTGTTTCAGGGCCACCTGGCTGTTTCAGGGCCACCTGGCTGTTTCAGGGCCACCTGACTGTTTCAGGGCCACCTGACTGTTTCAGGGCCACCTGACTGTTTCAGGGCCACCTGGCTGTTTCAGGGCCACCTGACTGTTTCAGGGCCACCTGGCTGTTTCAGGGCCACCTGGCTGTTTCAGGGCCACCTGATTGTTTCAGGGCCACCTGACTGTTTCAGGGCCACCTGACTGTTTCAGGGCCACCTGGCTGTTTCAGGGCCACCTGACTGTTTCAGGGCCACCTGGCTGTTTCAGGGCCACCTGGCTGTTTCAGGGCCACCTGACTGTTTCAGGGCCACCTGGCTGTTTCAGGGCCACCTGACTGTTTCAGGGCCACCTGACTGTTTCAGGGCCACCTGGCTGTTTCAGGGCCACCTGGCTGTTTCAGGGCCACCTGATTGTTTCAGGGCCACCTGACTGTTTCAGGGCCACCTGGCTGTTTCAGGGCCACCTGGCTGTTTCAGGGCCACCTGACTGTTTCAGGGCCACCTGGCTGTTTCAGGGCCACCTGACTGTTTCAGGGCCACCTGACTGTTTCAGGGCCACCTGGCTGTTTCAGGGCCACCTGACTGTTTCAGGGCCACCTGGCTGTTTCAGGGCCACCTGGCTGTTTCCGGGCCACCTGGCTGTTTCAGGGCCACCTGGCTGTTTAAGGGCCACCTGGCTGTTTCAGGGCCACCTGACTGTTTCAGGGCCACCTGATCGTTTCAGGGCCACCTGACTGTTTCAGGGCCACCTGATCGTTTCAGGGCCACCTGGCTGTTTCAGGGCCACCTGATTGTTTCAGGGCCACCTGGCTGTTTCAGGGCCACCTGACTGTTTCAGGGCCACCTGATCGTTTCAGGGCCACCTGACTGTTTCAGGGCCACCTGATCGTTTCAGGGCCACCTGGCTGTTTCAGGGCCACCTGACTGTTTCAGGGCCACCTGGCTGTTTCAGGGCCACCTGACTGTTTCAGGGCCACCTGACTGTTTCCGGGCCGTTCTCCACCCTCCTTTGTGTCTTCTGGTTTCTTAGCTCAGTGAAAAGAAAGCCTTCATATAACTGTAGTTTCCAGAAATGGAACTGGGTCACTGAACTGGTGCTGCTCAAAAACATGGAGCTTCATCCACTCTGTTATAAGTAGGCTGTGGCTCTTCAACAGGAACATGATAAAACTCCAGGAGTGTATACCTGAATTAATCCTTATCAGGAGGAGGAAAGGGTGGATGGTGGCGGTGAGCTTTAACACCACAGAAGAATAAGGTTCTGCACCTCACTCACTCTTTACCTCCACTTTCAGTATCATGCGAGCTAAAATCAAGCCTGTGTAGCTTAAACTAGACTCAGACCAGAACCATTGGTCTGAGAGAAACTGCTCCTCCTACGGCAGCCAGACAGGGTGGAACAAAGCCACGGGAATATTCAGACCCTGACATTTTACTGCTAAACAACTTAATGTCAGCTGTCAATCACTGCAGACACACAGAGGTGTTCCAGGCCTGGAGAGGCTGGTCCTGGGTTTGCCCACTGAGTGATGTTCACAGTGGGGGGGGGCAGGTAATTACATTAGATAATGAGGAGTCCATCATCAGCCTCCTCACAGTAAATGAAAACAGACACCATCTCTGTTCTTCATCGATGTGAGGAGGAGGAGGTTAAAACACACAACCTGAATTCATCTGGCACTTAAAGTAGATCAAGAAAAAGGCTGCATTTTACTGTGAATCTGACGTGTTTCAGTTGCGTTGCTCATTTCACTGTGAATCTGACGTGTTTCAGTTGCGTTGCTCATTTCACTGTGAATCTGACGTGTTTCAGTTGCGTTGCTCATTTTACTGTGAATCTGACGTGTTTCAGTTGCGTTGCTCATTTTACTGTGAATCTGACGTGTTTCAGTTGCGTTGCTCATTTTACTGTGAATCTGACGTGTTTCAGTTGCGTTGCTCATTTTACTGTGAATCTGACGTGTTTCAGTTGCGTTGCTCATTTCACTGTGAATCTGACGTGTTTCAGTTGCGTTGCTCATTTTACTGTGAATCTGACGTGTTTCAGTTGCGTTGCTCATTTTACTGTGAATCTGACGTGTTTCAGTTGCGTTGCTCATTTTACTGTGAATCTGACGTGTTTCAGTTGCGTTGCTCATTTTACTGTGAATCTGACGTGTTTCAGTTGCGTTGTTCATTTTACTGTGAATCTGACGTGTTTCAGTTGCGTTGCTCATTTCACTGTGAATCTGACGTGTTTCAGTTGCGTTGCTCATTTTACTGTGAATCTGACGTGTTTCAGTTGCGTTGCTCATTTCACTGTGAATCTGACGTGTTTCAGTTGCGTTGCTCATTTTACTGTGAATCTGACGTGTTTCAGTTGCGTTGCTCATTTTACTGTGAATCTGACGTGTTTCAGTTGCGTTGCTCATTTCACTGTGAATCTGACGTGTTTCAGTTGCGTTGCTCATTTTACTGTGAATCTGACGTGTTTCAGTTGCGTTGCTCATTTCACTGTGAATCTGACGTGTTTCAGTTGCGTTGCTCATTTTACTGTGAATCTGACGTGTTTCAGTTGCGTTGCTCATCTTACTGTGAATCTGACGTGTTTCAGTTGCGTTGCTCATTTTACTGTGAATCTGAGGTGTTTCAGTTGCGTTGCTCATTTTACTGTGAATCTGACGTGTTTCAGTTGCGTTGCTCATTTTACTGTGAATCTGACGTGTTTCAGTTGCGTTGCTCATCTTACTGTGAATCTGACGTGTTTCAGTTGCGTTGCTCATTTTACTGTGAATCTGACGTGTTTCAGTTGCGTTGCTCATTTTACTGTGAATCTGACGTGTTTCAGTTGCGTTGCTCATTTCACTGTGAATCTGACGTGTTTCAGTTGCGTTGCTCATTTTACTGTGAATCTGACGTGTTTCAGTTGCGTTGCTCATTTTACTGTGAATCTGACGTGTTTCAGTTGCGTTGCTCATTTTACTGTGAATCTGAGGTGTTTCAGTTGCGTTGCTCATTTCACTGTGAATCTGACGTGTTTCAGTTGCGTTGCTCATTTTACTGTGAATCTGACGTGTTTCAGTTGCGTTGCTCATTTTACTGTGAATCTGAGGTGTTTCAGTTGCGTTGCTCATTTTACTGTGAATCTGACGTGTTTCAGTTGCGTTGCTCATTTTACTGTGAATCTGACGTGTTTCAGTTGCGTTGCTCATTTTACTGTGAATCTGACGTGTTTCAGTTGCGTTGCTCATTTTACTGTGAATCTGACGTGTTTCAGTTGCGTTGCTCATTTCACTGTGAATCTGACGTGTTTCAGTTGCGTTGCTCATTTTACTGTGAATCTGACGTGTTTCAGTTGCGTTGCTCATTTTACTGTGAATCTGACGTGTTTCAGTTGCGTTGCTCA
The DNA here is from genome assembly GCF_036924035.1 of Leuresthes tenuis. NCBI lineage: Eukaryota > Metazoa > Chordata > Actinopteri > Atheriniformes > Atherinopsidae > Leuresthes > Leuresthes tenuis. The sequence goes on from NW_027325374.1 coordinate 109,809, forward strand.
TTTTACTGTGAATCTGACGTGTTTCAGTTGCGTTGCTCATTTTACTGTGAATCTGACGTGTTTCAGTTGCGTTGCTCATTTTACTGTGAATCTGACGTGTTTCAGTTGCGTTGCTCATTTCACTGTGAATCTGACGTGTTTCAGTTGCGTTGCTCATTTTACTGTGAATCTGACGTGTTTCAGTTGCGTTGCTCATTTTACTGTGAATCTGACGTGTTTCAGTTGCGTTGCTCATTTCACTGTGAATCTGACGTGTTTCAGTTGCGTTGCTCATTTTACTGTGAATCTGACGTGTTTCAGTTGCGTTGCTCATTTCACTGTGAATCTGACGTGTTTCAGTTGCGTTGCTCATTTTACTGTGAATCTGACGTGTTTCAGTTGCGTTGCTCATTTCACTGTGAATCTGACGTGTTTCAGTTGCGTTGCTCATTTCACTGTGAATCTGACGTGTTTCAGTTGCGTTGCTCATTTTACTGTGAATCTGACGTGTTTCAGTTGCGTTGCTCATTTCACTGTGAATCTGACGTGTTTCAGTTGCGTTGCTCATTTTACTGTGAATCTGACGTGTTTCAGTTGCGTTGCTCATTTTACTGTGAATCTGACGTGTTTCAGTTGCGTTGCTCATTTTACTGTGAATCTGACGTGTTTCAGTTGCGTTGCTCATTTTACTGTGAATCTGACGTGTTTCAGTTGCGTTGCTCATTTCACTGTGAATCTGACGTGTTTCAGTTGCGTTGCTCATTTTACTGTGAATCTGACGTGTTTCAGTTGCGTTGCTCATTTTACTGTGAATCTGACGTGTTTCAGTTGCGTTGCTCATTTTACTGTGAATCTGACGTGTTTCAGTTGCGTTGCTCATTTTACTGTGAATCTGACGTGTTTCAGTTGCGTTGCTCATTTCACTGTGAATCTGACGTGTTTCAGTTGCGTTGCTCATTTCACTGTGAATCTGACGTGTTTCAGTTGCGTTGCTCATTTCACTGTGAATCTGACGTGTTTCAGTTGCGTTGCTCATTTCACTGTGAATCTGACGTGTTTCAGTTGCGTTGCTCATTTTACTGTGAATCTGACGTGTTTCAGTTGCGTTGCTCATTTTACTGTGAATCTGACGTGTTTCAGTTGCGTTGCTCATTTTACTGTGAATCTGACGTGTTTCAGTTGCGTTGCTCATTTCACTGTGAATCTGACGTGTTTCAGTTGCGTTGCTCATTTCACTGTGAATCTGACGTGTTTCAGTTGCGTTGCTCATTTTACTGTGAATCTGACGTGTTTCAGTTGCGTTGCTCATCTTACTGTGAATCTGACGTGTTTCAGTTGCGTTGCTCATTTTACTGTGAATCTGAGGTGTTTCAGTTGCGTTGCTCATTTTACTGTGAATCTGAGGTGTTTCAGTTGCGTTGCTCATTTTACTGTGAATCTGACGTGTTTCAGTTGCGTTGCTCATTTCACTGTGAATCTGACGTGTTTCAGTTGCGTTGCTCATTTCACTGTGAATCTGACGTGTTTCAGTTGCGTTGCTCATTTCACTGTGAATCTGACGTGTTTCAGTTGCGTTGCTCATTTTACTGTGAATCTGACGTGTTTCAGTTGCGTTGCTCATTTTACTGTGAATCTGACGTGTTTCAGTTGCGTTGCTCATTTTACTGTGAATCTGACGTGTTTCAGTTGCGTTGCTCATTTTACTGTGAATCTGACGTGTTTCAGTTGCGTTGCTCATTTCACTGTGAATCTGATGTGTTTCAGTTGCGTTGCTCATTTCACTGTGAATCTGACGTGTTTCAGTTGCGTTGCTCATTTTACTGTGAATCTGACGTGTTTCAGTTGCGTTGCTCATTTCACTGTGAATCTGATGTGTTTCAGTTGCGTTGCTTATTTTACTGTGAATCTGACGTGTTTCAGTTGCGTTGCTCATTTTACTGTGAATCTGACGTGTTTCAGTTGCGTTGCTCATTTTACTGTGAATCAGACGTGTTTCAGTTGCGTTGCTCATTTTACTGTGAATCTGACGTGTTTCAGTTGCGTTGCTCATTTCACTGTGAATCTGACGTGTTTCAGTTGCGTTGCTCATTTTACTGTGAATCTGACGTGTTTCAGTTGCGTTGCTCATTTTACTGTGAATCTGACGTGTTTCAGTTGCGTTGCTCATTTTACTGTGAATCTGACGTGTTTCAGTTGCGTTGCTCATTTTACTGTGAATCTGACGTGTTTCAGTTGCGTTGCTCATTTTACTGTGAATCATGACGTGTTTCAGTTACGTTGCTCATTTTACTGTGAATCTGACGTGTTTCAGTTGCGTTGTTCATTTTACTGTGAATCTGACGTGTTTCAGTTGCGTTGCTCATTTTACTGTGAATCTGACGTGTTTCAGTTGCGTTGCTCATTTTACTGTGAATCTGACGTGTTTCAGTTAAGTTGCTCATTTTACTGTGAATCTGACGTGTTTCAGTTGCGTTGCTCATTTTACTGTGAATCTGACGTGTTTCAGTTGCGTTGCTCATCTTACTGTGAATCTGACGTGTTTCAGTTGCGTTGCTCATTTTACTGTGAATCTGACGTGTTTCAGTTGCGTTGCTCATTTCACTGTGAATCTGACGTGTTTCAGTTGCGTTGCTCATTTTACTGTGAATATGACGTGTTTCAGTTGCGTTGCTCATTTTACTGTGAATCTGACGTGTTTCAGTTACGTTGCTCATTTCACTGTGAATCTGACGTGTTTCAGTTGCGTTGCTCATTTTTTTGTGAATCTGACGTGTTTCAGTTGCGTTGCTCATTTCACTGTGAATCTGACGTGTTTCAGTTGCGTTGCTCATTTCACTGTGAATCTGACGTGTTTCAGTTGCGTTTTCTCCTCTGAACATGGAGTTCAGCATTCAGACGGCAGTACATAGTGTGTTCAGGGTCATAGTCTTTGCTCCGTGACTGTTTCCCATGAAGAAAAATATTCAGCTACAGCTCATCTCTCCATTGACTCTCGTGCATTCATACATTTAACATTTAGCTGGCTGGAGCCCTCTTGGGGTCCCCAACATTATTCTGCTGTCAGTCACCCTGAAACACGGCCAGTAATGAGATTCTATCCAAAACCGACCTGCAGCATGAGAGGGAAATCACACCTACGCCCGCTAAATGATTGACAGCGCATCGTCCTCCCATAATCCCACGCAGCAGACACCAGAGACTATTGCAGGCAGGAGATTGTACTCCGCCAAAAAAATTCTCACATCAGGTATTCAAAGCCAGAGCGTGAAAAGATGAGAGCTGGTCCCATTACTATCATCATCGTCAGCTACACACAGATGGAAAAAAAATCGAATGTGCGCTGAGAGGTTTTGTTGAGGACTTTAAAGACATAAAACTGACTGAAGATCAGCGAGTTAAAACGTTCTCACAGCATTCAAAGAGGGATCATCCCGTCATCACTGACCCTCCAAAGCTCCTGTCTGCACTCAGAACAAAGAACCTGACACATCAGAACCAGGAGCCTCAACCTGTGGAGCAAGGACCCCCAAGGAGACACAAAGAGGTTTAGACTAATAAAGAACCTGAATCTGCCTTAAAACCAGACAGGGACCATCATCAGGCATCCCCACAAAGTTACAAAACCTTTGATCAGCAGGGCAACAAACAACAAACCATCAAAGCTCTGAACGCCACAGGAAGCAATAGCAGAGGGTTAAAGCAGCATCCGCTGCTCATAGAATAACCAGCCGCTGCTCTGCCGAGACGCCACTGATGAGGCTGCATCATGACGCAGGTGCTTCAGTTAAACCTGACGTGGCGGTGCATCTCAGAAAGGTCTCTCCACTATGCTCAAAATACACAGCTGGTCTACTTCTGACAGAAACCCAGTTAGGTTACAGAGGAGAAGAAAGAACACTCCCAGTCACATCTCTCCTCATCAGTATAACTGCTGACAGCAGGACAGACACCAACCACTCAGTTTCACCACGAACGGCAGTTTCCTTCAGTTAGGAAACACATCGAGTTCTGTCACACCACAGATGTGTTGCATCTGGACGACACCAGAGAGGTGGAGGTGTGGAATTAACCCTTTAAGGGACGGTTCTTTTTTAAAATCTTCACATTTTAACAACCAGAATTCAAAAGGCTGCAGCTTAAAAATGGTCAGAGATAAAGGTAAACTATAAATGGGAAAAATACTGAGTCTGAACTAAAGTTTATGAAGGTAGTCAATTTAATCACCTAAATTGCATGTGGTGTTATCACTGATGACATCACATTAGATTTAGGACACATTTCCAAGTTTTTATTTTATTTTTTCCTTTTTGATCCTGTTCTGAATTAATTCTGAATTCAACACAACTAACAAAGCTGTTCCGACTTCTCTTTTAATGTTTTTCTGTAATTTTATCCTCATAAAAACAACAGAAAATCAGTAACATGTCTTTAATCAGATCCTGATTCTGGTTTCAGTGTTTGAGTGCCCAAGAACTGGTTCATATCTGTTAGTTTAATTTGTTCTCAGAGTCCAGAAAACATAAGTTAAGAAGAGGAACAGCAGCTCAGCATCTGTCACATCTGTCTCCTCCACAGCCAACAGGCTCATCAGAGTGTCTCCTGGTAGAAACCAGATCTGATTTTAATGTTTTATTCAGTGAGGTGACTTGTTGGAATTGTCACGGTTTATTTCCTGTTTTATTTTGAAAATCACTGTCTCCTCTCGTTTCAGGTAACTTGCCCTTCCTCCCATGTCATGCGTCTGATTGTCTTCCCTGATTCCCAAAGTGTTTCCACCTGCTCCCCTTGGTCCCTCATGTGTTCAAATAGTCTGCGTTTCCTTTGTCTTGTGCCAGTATGTCGTCTCCTTTTGTCTCTTGATCCACAGTTCCTCGAGCCTGCAGTGAGCGACTCTCCTGTAGTGCATCTTGTTTTGTAATTTAATCTTGTTCCATAGCCTCAGTTTATTTATTCCAACACAGTAAGTGTCACAGCTTTGTTTTTCCTCCATTTGCAAGGAGTGATTTTTTTCGTTGTAACTATTCATGTTGCCTCTGTTAAAGGAGAGCTTTTAGTTATCGCTAAAGTTTCATAGAGCCTGTTTTGTTAAGAGGGCGCCTTTTGTTTTATTCCGCCTCATTTTGAGAGTGTCTTTGCTTCGTTAAGTGTTCATAGCTTTTCTGTTTTCCTCCCAGTTTGGAGAGTTTTATGTTTAGCTTTCATAGCTGCGCTCCTTCTCCACCATAGGTTCGGACATTTTTATAGCCTTTTCTTTTGCGCTGCCGGGAGATCGCCCTGCATCGCTCTGTGTGTTTATTATAATAAACCTTCTGAACCCAAGAGACCCTGCATCTGTGTCCTGAGTGCCCTGGTAACCCGACAGGAATTCTGTGATGGTGGTGCTTAAGGAGTTAACATCAGGAGTTTGGGAACAGATAGTTTTTCAGTGAGAACTGACAGAACAATTTGAGGACCTCCAGAATGGTTTATAAGAAAATTGATGCCTCAATAAACCATGCTGGTACGCTTGGAACTATAAAAGGATAACCGGGAACTGAACATCTTCATGAAGAACCCAATGCAGCAGTGGAAATCAGCAGCTCTGAACAAGTCAACATGTTCCCACTGCTGTTCTGCATGGACCTGAATTCTCTCAACCACATCATCACTGATCCACCTGACCAGGATCTACAGTGACGACATCAGGATGCAACCTCGGACTGGACAGGTGTCATGGTGGCCAACAGAGGAAAGATGACCAGGATATGACCAAGAAGAGCACAGAGGTTCTGATCATGGCAGCATAAGAACCGGTCCGAAGTACAAAAAGCCAAGAGTCTAACACAGCAGACAGGACCCAAGGTGCAGGCTGAGGCTGTCCGGACCATAGTTGGGTGTAAAAAGGGAACAGGGTAGACTGAGAAGCATAACCCTGTGGTAGTGTTCAGGAACATCATGCTGAGTGTGGGGTGGAAGACCCCAAATCCTATTAGGACACATCACCAAAAGAGCCAGAACATGACAATACTGCAGATCCAGATAGACAAGCTGCTGCTGATCCACCAATCAGACATGGTGGCCGTTGATGAGGAGCAGAAGATGGTGGCGCTAACAGATCACGAGGAAAGACCATTAGATGCTGAAGAAGCACCAGGGGGAAAAAGAACAACTGGAACAGATGTGGAGAGCAAAGCAGTTCTAATAGTAAAAGTAGAATGAAACTGGAAGACTATCTTCCAACAGATGATCAGAACCCTCAGACTCCCACACCTCTGGACCTCAGCTGTAGGAGACATCCTTTGGTTCTCCACAAGAAACTAAAGTTTTGAGCTTTTAAACGAAGAATTTCTTCAGAGCGTGACTTTAATGATTGCTGTGCCAGAATGCTGTCGAAACAGGCCAGAATATTCATGAAAACGACAGACCAACATCAGTCCGCAGAACAACACGGTGTTAATGTCAGATCTGCAGTAACAGAAAGAAAATGTAAAGTTGAAGAAAAAGGAGGATTGTTTCCCCATCAGAGTGAGGAGGCTGGAACTGACGGGTCCTCTGAGTGCTCTCAGCAGCTCAGTCCGACCCCGACACGTTTCCTGTTCACTGGACGCTGCCCAACACACAGGAGACCTTCCCATCATGCATTTCAGCAGCCACATTCACTGTAAAATCACCACTTCTCTTCTCAAAAGGCTGCTGGAGCTACATCCATCCATCCATCCATCCATTTCCCCCGCCTTCCTCTCACAGCCCAAGAAAAGACAGAGGCGGTGGGGGGAGGAGCAGCGAGATCTAATAGTCAGGACGAGAGCCGAGGGGGAGGTGAGAAAAGGAGAGCGTATGATTCCTCATGGGACAGAGGAGAGGAGGGCAGGAGGGGGAGGGACGCAGCAGGAAGAGGAAAATAAGAGGAGGGGGAGGAGCAACCTGCCTCGGACAAGAACCAGGAATTATCTCCTTACATTTCACCACATTTAAACAGCCCTTCATGTTGTTTGAGTCCAGGCTGGCCTTTAATTCAGCTTGTATTTTTTAACTGCCCCCTGCTGCCAAAGCCCAGCTACAGGAAGTCAGTTGGAGCTCCGATCCGTCCGAACCTTCCACTCTGCTGTGACTTACTAATGTCTCAATTAATTAAACGTTTGAGTGATTTAAACTTCTACTGTGGTCCATTTAAAAATGAGCAGCAGCGGGTTGCATAGAACTGACTGAAAGCAGAACCTGCAGGTTCATGCCAGAGCCTCCCTGTTTTTAATCCACCCTGGATCTGTGAATGTTTCATGTGTTCACAGATAGGTTTTATTGACATTTTTACTGTGTTAGAAACCCATTTCTATGACATCATTATTCACTGTGTCTGTTTGTCTGAGGCTTTTGTGTAAAAAAACACAATAAAACACATAAAAGCATGGTTTCACTGGTTCCTCAACAACACAAGCATCAGTATTTACTTCATGTTATAAGCTGTGATGACACACAGACGGGCCAGGTGTTACCTGTCGATGATGACGGGGTCCGACGGCGTCTCGTTCCTGTTTCCACAGCTCTTCTTATCACAGCAGCGGCTGACACAGAACAACAAACAGCCCCTTCAGTCACAGAACGACTTCATGTTTCACTGCTTCATCATCACACGGGTTCTAATAAGGAGCAGGTGATCCTGGCCGCAGGTGTTGGTGTGAAACACCTGATGGATCCTCATCCTCACAGGACAGCGGCTGTGATCGTTTCCAGGTGGGACAGTTTCACATGGTCACATGATAAACCTGGTCTATATGAACTGGATTAACCACCTCAGGTCCATCTAAACCAGGTGTATCAGATCACCTTCACCTGAGGACCCGGTGCAGAGAAACAGAATTTCAACAGGTAACTTCAGGTTCAACTCGGAGTCTTGTCTATTTTAGTTTAGTTTAACTAGGTTTAGTCTAGTTAGATTTAGTTTAGTTTAGCTTGACTTAGTTTAATTTAGTCTAGTCTAGTGTAATTTACCTTAGCTTGCCTTAGTTTAGTGTAGGTTGGTTTAGTTTAGTTTAGTCTAGTTTAGTTGAGTTAGGATTAGTCTAGTTTAGTCTAGTTTAGTCTAGTCTAGTCACAACATGTTCTGTGAAACGGTTCTTCATAAAATTGTAAACAATATTTAAACACCTGTTAACCTTTCAACACTTGTGTAATCTCCAGTTTTCTCAGTATGCTACCACATGTATCACCAACCTTTATGCAGTGTTAATAACAACAGCTCAAGACTTCCAATAAGATTAAAACTGTCTGGTCAGACATATCTTTGGTGTCAAAGATGCATTATCTTTAAAAATATTCCTTATGTTTGATATCTCATACACGTCATTAATGAATAGTTAAGGCCCAACACAGAACCCTGTGATACCCCATTTTTAAAAAAGATTTATGATGGTATCTTTGTTGTTTTAAGATCCAATTCAAAGATCTTTTCCAATGACAAATCTGTGATGCCATATTTCTGTAATTTGTGTTGTTAGAGGGTTGTGGTCTATTGTATTGTGTCTTTTTAAATCTAAACACTACTGATGCTGATGTTGACCCATTTTTCTGTATTCAACCCTGACACTCAATCATTTGTCTAGAGAAATTTGTGCTGCAGCTTTTCCAAAGTTTGCTCAAAGATCTCAGATAACTGTGATCATGCTGGTCTGTAATTACTTAGTCAACTGGAGACGGGTAAAAAATCTGGCTGATCCATTTGACAATACCAAGTGTATTACCACGGCAACTGATGCCGGAAGCATAACCTGCTCCTGTCCTGGTCCTCAGGTGGACCTACCAGGACAATGACATCTGGCCATGTGGTGACAGGTGATATAGTCTGATATGCTGAGACCAGGAACACAGCTGCAGTCCAGCTGTTTTCAGGTGTTCTTACCTGCACATGATCTCGTGAGTCAGCAGAACTCGGCACATCTCTGGATTCTTGTCCTGACCCTCGTAGATGATAGCCTGAAACACACACAGAAATGATCTCTGCTCAGACATTGACCAGGTGACTGCTCTGTGTTCAGGTGTGGACACCCTCACCGAATCCTTTATCTCATTAGTTGTCCTCACTGAAGCAGTCGGGTCAAAAGGCAACATGTGAGTGTTTCATAGCTGCTGCAACCAGGAAGCAGCTGGAACTAAATGCTTTTCCATAAAGAATGAATTACACCACACAAATGGCACCCAACACTCCTTACAACCCCACTAATTAAATGACTCATTGGATTTAAGTTATGCTGATTTACATTTGTGTCACAGCAGAGTCGAAGGAGCGCAGCTGCCGTCTGAGACCTGCTGTCTGACAGTAACTGCTGGCACCGCCCGCTGAAGGCTGCTGGCTGCACTACAAAGGTGTTATCCTTTATGTCAGGGATTCAGATCGATGCCTCATTAGCTGGTGTAAGCAGAAATGAACCATCTTTTGTAGAGATCCATTTCATATGAATAAGGTGTGTCAGTGTCACACAGTTTGAGGTCACATAACCCTACATAGTCCTCACATGACTGGTTATATGACAGTCTGTCACATGACACATGGCAGTTTGTGGCTACATGACGGTCTTTCACATGAAAGACTGTCACACTGTAACAGGAAAGTTTACCATGACAGTCTATCATCTGACAATCTGTTACATGAGACTGACACATGATAGTTTGAGGTCACATGCCAGTGGTCACAATGACTGGTCACATGAAAGTCTGATGTCACATGATTGTAGTAATATGACAGTCTGTCAGATGACACTGTTCTGTGGTCACATGACAATCTATCACATGACGTGCCGTGGTCACGTAGCAGTCTGTGGTAACATGACAGTGTGGTCACAATGATAGTCTGATGTCACATGACTGTGATAACATGACAGTGACACATGACACTGTCACATAGCAGTTTGTGGTCATATGCCAGTCTGTCATTTGACACTGTCACATGTTCTGTGGTCACTTAACAGTCTGTGATCACATGATTCTGTCACACAACAGTCTGAGATCACATGACAGTCTGTGCTGTGACATCAGAGATTTGCAGGTCGTCTCCTCTCAGGTAAACAAACCACCTGCTGAGCAGTGACATTTACTTTTGTTCTGCTTCAGTCTTCAGTTCCAACACAGAAAGCAACATTAGTGTGTGCTGTGGGATGAAGCTGTAACGAACTGCCTCTTCTGCTATCCTGCTTCCTGAATCTCCATCTGACAGATTGCCTCTGATTGGTCAGTTTGGTTTCTGATCATTAAAGAATTGATTATCGGTCTCTGATTGAGTTCTTTGCTTTCCTTCCTACATTCCTGGCTGATGCTCCTCTGGATCAGTGATCAGTAATGAGAGGCTCACCTGTTTGGTCATGGAGTCGATGAGGCGGACGTAGAGGTCCTGCTCAGTTCGCACTCCTGCACACAAACAACAGGGTTACAGTTTCTGTTTCAGGACCAGCTGTCTCCTCCTGCCTCATTTGATCAGCAGTGCTGGAGGATTAATACAAGCACACCCACCATTGCTGTAGAGCAGCTGCAGCTTGTAGTGAATCCCGTTGTTGGTTTTCTCTCCGCCCGGCTCCTGAAGCAGAGAAGAGCAAAGCAAACACAGACGGTAAGGCTGGCTTGTTTCCATGGTCTGATCACATCAACAGAGCTGTTGCCATAACGCCTAAATGTGCTCCGGCTCCCAACTCACAGTTGTTTCATCAAGTGGTTTCATTGGTTTTATGTCATCTGGATTACTGTTCAGTCGTCTGATCCGCTGCATCTAACAGTCTTTTAAACAAATTACAAGTGGCTCAAAACAAGGCTGCAAGACTCCTTCTTGGTTGTCCTCCAAGAACAAGCGTTGCAGAAATGCATGAACGTCTCAGCTGGTACTACTGGTAATACTAATGTTCTAATATACTCAGACTCCAAAAATGTTTCATGATAATATAATTTAATGCTCAAATACTTTTCTTATAACACTCGAGGAGTGAATAGTGGACTGATTAGGCTACCACTACCTAAGTCTGACTCTATGACTTTGTCAGTATTCTATAGGTAAAATGCCTTTTGGAACAGTCTTCCAGGTGAGGTTCGTGAAATAAAGGGGAAGGCTGGCTTTAAAAGAAGCTTAAGAATGTATTTGACATCAATACCTTAATCATATCATCTTATCTGAGTGTATTTGGGTTATGTGATACATGACTGTAGAATATGTTTCTTTCATTTTCATATATTTCTATGTTTACTTGACATTGTTGTGCTTTATTGAATATTATTGTCTGGACCCCAGGAAGACCAGCTGTTGTCTTGGCATCAGATAATAAGGATAAACAGATGAACCTGACCCTCAGGTCAGGGACATAAATCTGTTTCTGTTCGCTGTGACTCAGCACTTTGTAAAATGTGTTGTCAAAAACAAGGACCCTTCATCCTCCGTTCCTCTTCTTCATTATTATTATTAATATTATTATTGTTGTTGTTATTATTATTATTATTATTATTATTATTATTATTATTGTTATTATTATTATTATTATTGTTGTTGTTGTTGTTGTTGTTGTTGTGAAGAGGATTGATATTAATGAATATAATTAATGATATATTAGATTATATAAATTATTATGACTATATTGTTCTAATTGTCGTTGATACAATACTACCCTTATTATCATTGTTAAGATATATATCGATATATATATATCACCATGGTTATTTGCTATTGTTGTATTTTTCTCTATTTCTTTGCTTTTTCTCTTCTTGACTTTATATGTCTGGAGTTATAGCATCATAACATTTTCACATCCCCGTGTCACTGAGCTGTGTTCATTTAGTTTCTCTGTTATGAGTTATGTTATTTAAAAAAATGTGTTTATGTTATTTAAAAAATATGTTTATGTTATTTATGTTATTTAAAAAATATGTTTATGTTATTTATGTTATTTAAAAAATATGTTTATGTTATTTAAAAAATATGTTTATGTTATTTATGTTATTTTAAAATATGTTTATGTTATTTATGTTATTTAAAAAATATGTTTATGTTATTTAAAAAATATGTTTATGTTATTTATGTTATTTAAAAAATATGTTTATGTTATTTAAAAAATATGTTTATGTTATTTATGTTATTTAAAAAAATATGTTTATGTTATTTAAAAAAAAGGAAACAAAGTGTCTGCCTCTGCAGACTCACCTGCCGTCATAATTCTGCCACATTTTTTTAGGGAAAAAATAATAATAATAATTCTGCCACATTTGAATATCAGTTATATTTTGAGCAGAAGAGAAAACAGAAATAAACCAAATTCTTTTCCCTGTTGGCTCCTCTCTGTCTAGACGCATGAAAAACAGTGAAACACTTTGATTGATCTGCTCCCTCCCTGTTAACACACCAACTGATCGTAAGATCATCCTGAGCGGTGCGTTCTCTGACAACTCTGTAAAACCCGTCTACTTTTCCTTCATTTCCAGCTGGATTACAACATCCCAGATGTCATGCTACTGCTCCAGCAGAATCAAACAAAGAGGAGTGAGTTTCTCTTTATGACAGCAAACACGGTCAAAACTCTGAGCAAAGCTGCATTTCTGTAACGTACAGAAAACCTTCTGTAACTTACAGAAAACCTTCTGTAACGTACAGAAAACCTTCTGTAACTTACAGAAACCCTTCTGTAACGTACAGAAAACCTTATGTAACGTACAGAAAACCTTCTGTAACGTACAGAAAACCTTCTGTAACGTACAGAAAACCTTCTGTAACGTACAGAAAACCTTCTGTAACTTACAGAAAACCTTCTGTAACTTACAGAAACCCTTCTGTAACGTACAGAAAACCTTCTGTAACGTACAGAAAACCTTCTGTAACGTACAGAAAACCTTCTGTAACGTACAGAAAACCTTCTGTAACTTACAGAAAACCTTCCGTAACGTACAGAAAACCTTCTGTAATGCAGTTTGAAAGGACTAAAGGAGGCACTTTTTACAGAGTTATCAGGACGCAGCGGGTGGAGATTTGAATGGAGAGTAAATCTAATGTATTTTTGCTTTTTTCAGATTATGTTACTCTAAGCTCTTCAAAATGTAACTAAACTAAATAAAAAATATTTGTCTGCTCTCAGACACAATTGTGACTCCATATTTTGCAGGTGAGGCAGCAGAGCGTCGACGTCATGTGACCGTCGGCTGCAGCCAGTCCCTGCTGGAAGGCTGTGAAAACGCCTCCAGGTAATTCAGAGATACCCGTCCAGATTGTTGCAGGAGTGTCTGACGGCGCTATGTTTATATTAGATGGTCACGTCCTGATTGGCGAGGAGCTGAGAAAACATCTACAGGAGGATGAATTTAACATCTCAGATGGAACATCTGTGGACAATGTGAGCTCTGAGCAGCGGGAGTTAAACACGTTACGATCCATTTAATTTGAAATGAGTTAGAAGTTGTTTTCAGAAGAAGCGGCGGCTGTGTTGTCAGCTGAGTGAGAACCCGTTAAATAATATGACCCCAATGAACGAGTGAATTTAGCTCCACTTTCACAGCACAGCTCTCATCTCACTGATTCTATTACTCTGTTTAACAAATTAAATATAAAGTATATCAATTATGAGTTCATATAGTGGCTGTATGTTTCCAAAAAGCTGTGAATATCTGATAAAATGTGGGATTTTACAGAGTTTAGTTTCCAAATGTTAGTTTATTAGTTAGGGTTTGCTGTGTGGAAAAGGTTCAGGAGCTTTAATCTGGAACCTGCTGCACTCTATTCCTCTTTTTACTGGTGGATGTGTCCCAGCTTCTCCCTCAGTGTGTCTCACCTTCTCTTTCTCCACAAAGTCGACGTAGGCGGTGCGTTCGATCTCAACCGGCTGACCCTGCCGATCGTAGAGCGCCAGCACGAAGTGGAAGAAGTTGGACTTCCTGAGGTTGGACGGAGGTTGCTTTTCAAAGTGAGCTCGAGCTAACCCCACCCCGCTGAAATAAGAGACACACGGAGACATGAGCAGAGAAAACACACACAGCAGGAGGCCTCCGTCACCTCCTGAGGGGCTTCAGATGGAGCTGCTTTTATTCCGAGTGTCGAGAGCAGAGAAAAGAAAATGAGCTGAAATTTAACTGAAATCTGAAACTAAACAAGAAAGAAAGAAATGGACGAAATTAATGAATAAAGGAAGGAAAAAATAAACAAAGAAAGGAAAAATAAATAAAGGAAGAAATTGATAAAGAAAAAATGTATAAATAAAGACAGAAATGTAAAAATTAAAATGTTGTAAAAACTTCAAAATGTTTTTATCTTGAATAAAAAAGTGAGTTTTCTTCCATCTGAGAAACATTTCATCAAACCTTTTAAAGGATTTTCCCTCTTTTCAGAGAAGAAAGCAAAGTGATTTTCCAGAATGTGACGGAGGCCGAATCAAACGCTCCTCTGAGGACGCTGAGCAGGTGCGTGTTTCTGCTGCTGGAACAATTCAACACGTTTGTTTCAGAGGATGAAAATCATGGGAATGTTCCACAGATCTGACTTCTGCAGATTAACGGCGTCCCGCAGCAGCGCTGACCCTGAACACACCATTCAGCGCTGACCCTGAACACACCATCGGCTTTTTATTGTTGATCCTCAGAAACATTTAACGCCTTCTGGGACGGCTTTTCAGCTCATTCACATGTTGAATTATCAGAATAATTTTACATCTCAGAAATATCTATTTCATATATTTGATATATTTTACTGAATATGAAGACAATAAATGATCCTTTAAATAAACTCACTTCATTCTGATCTTTATCTTTAAATAAAAAAAATTTTAAGAAAGATTTTTTAAATATTTCTGATTAAATATTTCTTAAATCATTTTAAATGTGAGGAATAATTTTCTCTGACTTGATGAAACATTCAGAAGTTTTTATTTTCAGCTCTTTGTGAGAAATAACTGGAATTATTTGATGCTGTTGGAGATAATTCCCAGATGTCAGAGGCGTTAATGACGCCGTCAGCGCCGCAGCTCGTCCGGTTTCACTTTATAAAATCTTAATTTTCTGTGAAGCCTCGTCTTTATCTTCCTCTTAGTCACACTCAGCCTCATCAGGAAATCCCAAACGACTCTGATCTGAACTGATTTTAACATTTTTTTTCTGGTGAAAAATTTAAACTATTTTGTCTTTAAGCTGAAAACACAAACATTTTTATCTAATGTCCTGAAACATTTTGCTCTAAAGGCATCTTCAGTTTTTCTCTCAGCTGCAGATTTTAAAACATTCAAATGATCAGAAACATCTCATAATTTTCCTTTGACCTGCAGAAATTAAACACACAAACTGATCCGAGACCCACGGCAGCTTCCCGTCACAAATGAGAGTTTAATGTCTGGCCGAGAGTCCGCTGGGACTACAGCTCCCAGAATCCCTGCGGGGCAGTAAGACCTTACCTCTGAGCGGCCGTGTTGGCGTCCACCACGCCGGCCGAGTGCATCCAGGAGCGAACGGCCAGCGGCTCCTCCTTCATGCTCGCTGTGGCCCCGCGGGGCAGGTTGTCCTGGATCCCGAACATCTCTGGGGCCCCAAAGCAAAAAGAGAAAAAAGGAAACACAAAACGAAGAAGAAGTGAAGTCCAGAAGCTCTACAGGACAGTCTGAGGCTCAGTTGACATTTTCAGTCCAAACGGAGCTGAAGAAGAAGAAAAGAGTTTTTAATTTCTGCAGAACTTTGAGTCTGTTTTAAGATTTAATTCAACTTTTCACCAAAATGTCAGAAAATTTCTCTCTGAGATCAAGTTTGTTTAGGAATTTAAAAAAAACTCTCAGACGTGTTGAAGCCTGCAGAGACAGAAAGGAAGGAGGAAAAAGAGAAATGAAGTCCTCAGAGGAAAGAAGAAGAAGAAGAAGAACAGAGCGGGATCCGTACGGCAAAACGGCGCCAGCACAAAGTGTCTTTTTTTTTTCCCCAAAGAGAAGAAGAGAGGAAGGCCGGGATGGAGGGATGAGGAACGGAAGAGAAACTCTCAGCCCTGTGGCCCCCCAGGACTGGACGCCAAAACCCAAAAACCCCACGGGTCCTCCTCCAAGCCGCTGACGCCGTCACTGCGGGGGGTGGAGCCTGACCATAAAAGGAGAGAGAGAGGCTGTGTGTGTGAGGAAGAGAGGAGAGGGGGGGGGGGGGGGAGGAGGAGGAGGAGGAGGAGGAGGAGGAGGGGGGGGGGGAGAGGGGAGGAGGAGGGGGAGGAGGAGGAGGGGGGGGGAGGAGGAGGGGCAGCGAACGCATCAACCAGACGGGGAGCAGGTGTGTGCTCGCTCCCTAGTTTGGGAACTGCGTCCTGGATCAGGTCCTGGATCAGGTCCTGGGTCAGATTTTAGAGCAGGTCCTGGATCAGGTCCTGGGTCAGATTTTAGAGCAGGTCCTGGATCAGGTCCTGGATCAGGTCCTGGATCAGGTCCTGGGTCAGATTTTAGAGCAGGTCCAGGTCCTGGATCAGGTCCTGGATCAGGTCCTGGGTCAGATTTTAGAGCAGGTCCAGGTCCTGGATCAGGTCCACTCAAACTCACAGGGCACACAACACCAGAACCGGACCGGGCCCTGCAGGACTCCTTCCAGAATCAGAGGGTCTTGGAGGGCCCACAAGATCAGGCCTGGTTCAGGTGACACTGGACTGACCCAGTTCCCTTACAGCAGAACTCTGATGATGATGTTCAGTTGCTCCTCGTGTCAGTCATCCAGGTCTGGATGGTCCAAATGTCTCTTCCGGGAGGTCTGTTCAGTTC
Source organism: Leuresthes tenuis (assembly GCF_036924035.1). Classification (NCBI taxonomy): domain Eukaryota; kingdom Metazoa; phylum Chordata; class Actinopteri; order Atheriniformes; family Atherinopsidae; genus Leuresthes; species Leuresthes tenuis. The sequence continues at coordinate 126,488 of NW_027325374.1, forward strand.
TGACGGACCATCTCTGAACCTGAGACCTTTCAAGGAACCAGGAAGAAGCCGCCATCTCTTCTGGTTTCCTATTTGTCCTGTTGACTGTTGCACGGGTCATGGTTCTGTCTGAGGACCGGCAACAACACACAGACTCAATGTGTTCGATGCGGTACCAAAAACAGCTTTGATCTCTGGTTTGTGAAGAATCTATGTTGGCTAAATTTTTCTGACTTAACGGAGCCTGGTTCTGACCCATAACATCCATCCAGACCACCTCTGATACTGTCAGGGAGCAACAGAGGGCGCCGTCAGCGGAACCTGGCTTCATTCCAGCAATGCTGCTGTCTGCAGGTTGCAGATAAAAGTCTGGAAATCCTCAGAAATCCCGTTAAAGGGTGAGTTTGTAATCCAGGTGATTCCAAGCCTGATCCTGCTAAGCGACTCAGCGCAGAAACGTTCTTTGTTTCACTCAGATGCAGGTGCTCCCAGGTCCACTCCAGAACCAACAAGAACCAGCAGTTTTTTTAACACATGGAGATTAAACTGAATTCCAGTCGTTTGTACAGCGAAGGCCTATAAAAAGGTACCAAAGAAAGGAAATAAAACCAGAAAAAGGACATTTAAACAGGAGATGGACGAAGAAGGAGGAGAAAAACAGGCTGAATTTAAACTGAGGAGGAGAATCAGAAAAACAGAAGTGGTGAGTCTTGGATGAAGACCTGGTTTTGAATCTTCATATGTTAGAGTTTGGGATGAAATGATGCTGATCAGGGACAGAAAAAAAATGATTACAGGAAGATGAAGATGAGCTTCGGCTCTCCAGCAGATTTCTGTTTGTTGGTAATAAAAAGCTGATAATTCGAATAAATGGGCTGCCTGAGGGGCCGGAGGGGGGGGAGGAGGACTGGGGGGGGGGCGCAATCTGGTTTCCAAATGAGGCCCCGATCTTTGGGGAAAAGTCCCATAGCTGCGCAGAGGAAGAGGAGGTCACCACCACACAGACACACGATTCTTCTGATCCTCCGATTCTTTCTGTAAAATATTTTTTCTTGTTGTTGGGAGAGAAAAATGCTGCTGTCTGCTGATTCAGTGCAAATAAAATTGATTTATCTTTATAATCAATGCAGATCAATCCAGTTGATCACAAACACAGAAGAACAAACTCTAAACTAAAGCACGAGGAGGGGGAGGATCGTCATCTTCTAGCCGCACGCGCTCTGACAGAGATGAGGTTCAGGTTCTGTTGAGCGGAAACCTGACAACGGTCCAACGAACAGACAGAAACAAACGTTTTAAAAATCAGATGGAATTAAAACACGTTTTAAACTGATGTTTATTTTAACTGTAAATTAACTAAAGAAGAAGAAATAAATTGTATTATTTTTAGATGAAAATATTTTAAATAAAGTTTGAGATTTTTTGGATTTTTGTTTCTACGCAGTTTAGTGGCCCAGCCGCGGCGCGTGCCCGAATGAGTGCATATTAAAACCTTCTCTTTGCTGTGTGCGTGTGACGGCGGGAGCACTGAACACGCACTGTATATATCTGTATTCAAATAACGACATACAAACGCGCGCATGACAGAACATCGGCGGGTTTCCCACATGTTGTCCAAAGTCAGATGGACCATCTGACACACGCGCGCACAAGCACGCGCCTCACACTGTGTGAGTGAATTCGTTGTAAAAATAATTTGCTGCGTGCGTGAGCGTGGGTTTGAAGGTTTATGTGCATGTATTTGCTCGTGTCCATGTGTGTGCGCTCTGTAATCTGGGATTAGCTCACCTGTATCTCAGGTACATTTTTCCTGCTTCGAATCAGCTTCTCACTGTGCGCGTGCATGACTGAAGGGGCTGGATGATCTGTGCACGTCCTGTGCACGAGCAAAACGCATCCAGCTGAGTGTTTGTTACCTGCCATGATTTCAAGGTGACAGTTCATAAAGAGAACCCTGAGGTACTGACTCACAGGAACGCGCGCAGTGTGCACGTGCACTGAGAAGAAAAAACAGAAATGTGTTCCTGATGAAGGTCTTAGAAGGTCTGTCACCTTCATCCTCACTTCTGTGTGGCTGGTTCTGGTTCTGGTTGGACGGTAGCTATAAAAATACAAACAACAGAAGCTCAGACTGAGTTCTGCTGAGACTCAGATCCATGAGGATCAGATCCATGAGGATCAGATCCATCAGACTCAGATCCATGAGGATCAGATCCATGAGGATCAGATCCATGAGACTCAGATCCATGAGACTCAGATCCATGAGGATCAGATCCATGAGACTCAGATCCATGAGGATCAGATCCATGAGGATCAGATCCATGAGACTCAGATCCATGAGACTCAGATCCATGAGGATCAGATCCATGAGGATCAGATCCATGAGACTCAGATCCATGAGGATCAGATCCATGAGGATCAGATCCATGAGGATCAGATCCATGAGACTCAGATCCACCTGTTCTGAGATCGGTGCGTTTGATCAGGCTGAAATCGATCAGATCGGCTTCATCAACAGTCAGAGATGTCAGATCTTAAATAATCAGTTTTTATCATGAAGTCTGGTTGGGCAGAGGTTCTCCATGAGCTCTGAGCTTGTCCTTTAAACCTCAGTGTCCCGCCGCACTGAACCTCCAATGTCTGCCTGAACCCTTTTGGGATTTTTACTTGTTGCTTCTGTGGATTCATTGTAAATCAAACATGAAACAAAGCGACTGGATCGGCCTTTAAACAGAAAAAGCTGTACGCAGTGATTCAGAATCATGGCATTGCTGTGGTTCTGATAATAACTGAATCTAACGTTGAACTCCACTGAGGATCTGACTGTTTCTGTTTGGGTGGAGTGTCTTCGATTTTCTTTTGTTCTGCCTTGCTCCCCTCATTTCGTCATTGGGTTTGATACTGATGTTTGGTTCTGTCTTGGTTCTGCTGTTTGGTTCTACTGTTTGGTTCTGTCTTGGTTCTGCTGTTTGGTTCCGTCTTGGTTTTGCTGTTTGGTTCCGTCTTGGTTCTGCTGTTTGGTTCTGTCTTGGTTCTGCTGTTTGGTTCTGTCTTGGTTCTGCTGTTTGGTTCTACTGTTTGGTTCTGTCTTGGTTTTGCTGTTTGGTTCCGTCTTGGTTTTGCTGTTTGGTTCTACTGTTTGGTTCTGTCTTGGTTCTGCTGTTTGGTTCCGTCTTGGTTTTGCTGTTTGGTTCTACTGTTTGGTTCTGTCTTGGTTCTGCTGTTTGGTTCCGTCTTGGTTCTGCTGTTTGGTTCTACTGTTTGGTTCTGTCTTGGTTCTGCTGTTTGGTTCCGTCTTGGTTTTGCTGTTTGGTTCCGTCTTGGTTCTGCTGTTTGGTTCTGTCTTGGTTCTGCTGTTTGGTTCTGTCTTGGTTCTGCTGTTTGGTTCTACTGTTTGGTTCTGTCTTGGTTCTGCTGTTTGGTTCCGTCTTGGTTTTGCTGTTTGGTTCTACTGTTTGGTTCTGTCTTGGTTCTGCTGTTTGGTTCCGTCTTGGTTTTGCTGTTTGGTTCTACTGTTTGGTTCTGTCTTGGTTCTGCTGTTTGGTTCCGTCTTGGTTCTGCTGTTTGGTTTTGCTGTTTGGTTCTACTGTTTGGTTCTGTCTTGGTTCTGCTGTTTGGTTTTGCTGTTTGGTTCTGTCTTGGTTCTGCTGTTTGGTTTTGCTGTTTGGTTCTACTGTTTGGTTCTGTCTTGGTTCTACTGTTTGGTTCCGTCTTGGTTCTGCTGTTTGGTTCTACTGTTTGGTTCTGTCTTGGTTCTGCTGTTTGGTTCCGTCTTGGTTTTGCTGTTTGGTTCCGTCTTGGTTCTGCTGTTTGGTTCTGTCTTGGTTCTGCTGTTTGGTTCTGTCTTGGTTCTGCTGTTTGGTTCTACTGTTTGGTTCTGTCTTGGTTCTGCTGTTTGGTTCCGTCTTGGTTTTGCTGTTTGGTTCTACTGTTTGGTTCTGTCTTGGTTCTGCTGTTTGGTTCCGTCTTGGTTTTGCTGTTTGGTTCTACTGTTTGGTTCTGTCTTGGTTCTGCTGTTTGGTTCCGTCTTGGTTCTGCTGTTTGGTTCTACTGTTTGGTTCTGTCTTGGTTCTGCTGTTTGGTTCCGTCTTGGTTTTGCTGTTTGGTTCCGTCTTGGTTCTGCTGTTTGGTTCTGTCTTGGTTCTGCTGTTTGGTTCTGTCTTGGTTCTGCTGTTTGGTTCTACTGTTTGGTTCTGTCTTGGTTCTGCTGTTTGGTTCCGTCTTGGTTTTGCTGTTTGGTTCTACTGTTTGGTTCTGTCTTGGTTCTGCTGTTTGGTTCCGTCTTGGTTTTGCTGTTTGGTTCTACTGTTTGGTTCTGTCTTGGTTCTGCTGTTTGGTTCCGTCTTGGTTCTGCTGTTTGGTTTTGCTGTTTGGTTCTACTGTTTGGTTCTGTCTTGGTTCTGCTGTTTGGTTTTGCTGTTTGGTTCTGTCTTGGTTCTGCTGTTTGGTTTTGCTGTTTGGTTCTACTGTTTGGTTCTGTCTTGGTTCTACTGTTTGGTTCCGTCTTGGTTCTGCTGTTTGGTTCTACTGTTTGGTTCTGTCTTGGTTCTACTGTTTGGTTCCGTCTTGGTTCTGCTGTTTGGTTCTACTGTTTGGTTCTGTCTTGGTTCTGCTGTTTGGTTCTGTCTTGGTTCTGCTGTTTGGTTTTGCTTTTTGGTTCCGTATTGGTTCTACTGTTTGGTTCTGTCTTGGTTCTGCTGTTTGGTTCTACTGTTTGGTTCTGTCTTGGTTCTGCTGTTTGGTTTTGCTGTTTGGTTCTACTGTTTGGTTCTGCTGTTTGGTTCCGTCTTGGTTCTACTGTTTGGTTCCGTCTTGGTTCTGCTGTTTGGTTTTGCTGTTTGGTTCTACTGTTTGGTTCTGCTGTTTGGTTCCGTCTTGGTTCTACTGTTTGGTTCTGTCTTGGTTCTGCTTTTTTGTTCTGCTGTTTGGTTTTGCTGTTTGGTTCCGTCTTGGTTCTGCTGTTTGGTTCCATCTTGGTTCTGCTGTTTGGTTTTGCTGTTTGGTTCCATCTTGGTTTTGCTGTTTGGTTCTGCTGTTTGGTTCTGCTGTTTGGTTGTGTCTTGGTTCTGCTGTTTGGTTGTGTCTTGGTTCTGCTGTTTGGTTGTGTCTTGGTTCTGCTGTTTGGTTCTACTGTTTGGTTCTGTCTTGGTTCTGCTGTTTGGTTCCATCTTGGTTCTGCTGTTTGGTTTTGCTGTTTGGTTCCGTCTTGGTTCTGCTGTTTGGTTTTGTCTTGGTTCTGCTGTTTGGTTTTGCTGTTTGGTTCCGTCTTGGTTCTGCTGTTTGGTTTTGTCTTGGTTCTGCTGTTTGGTTTTGCTGTTTGGTTCCGTCTTGCTTCTGCTGTTTGGTTTTGTCTTGGTTCTGCTGTTTGGTTCTGTTGTTTGGCTCCCTCTTGCTTCTGCTGTTTTGTTCCCTCTTGGTTCTGCTGTTTGGTTCCCTCTTGGTTCTGCTGTTTGGTTCCGTCTTGGTTCTGCTGTTTGGTTCTGTTGTTTGGCTCCCTCTTGCTTCTGCTGTGTTGTTCCCTCTTGGTTCTGCTGTTTTGTTCCCTCTTGCTTCTGCTGTTTGGTTTTGTCTTGGTTCTGCTGTTTGGTTCTGTTGTTTGGCTCCCTCTTGCTTCTGCTGTGTTGTTCCCTCTTGGTTCTGCTGTTTTGTTCCCTCTTGGTTCTGCTGTTTGGTTCCGTCTTGGTTCTGCTGTTTGGTTCTGTTGTTTGGTTCTGTTGTTTGGCTCCCTCTTGGTTCTGCTGTTTTGTTCCCTCTTGGTTCTGCTGTTTTGTTCTCTCTTGGTTCTGCTGTTTGGTTCCGTCTTGGTTCTGCTGTTCTCCAGAACAAAAAGAGGACAAAACAGACAAGAAGCAGAAAATAAAAGCAGAGGAAACAAAGCATCGACCTTCAGCTGCGAACACAGAAACACTCTCAGCCTCGGTATGTGTGTGTGCTGCGCAGGGATTTCCAGTCGTCCCAGTTCAGGGAATTCCCTCCATCCCAGCAGAGAGCAGGGCGAGCAGGCACAGAGCGACACCAAGTGGATGGAGAGAGAAGCTGAGCTTGGTTCTGAATGTTTCCGTCTGATGGATTCAGAACACAAACATGGGATGGTGATCATTAATCATGTTTCTAAAGATAAATGATTGTTGAGGTTAGTTTAAAACCATTTAAAATCAACAGAATGTTTTATATATATCAGCTTTTCTACATCTGCCTTTATTTTCAACCATGTGGAGTTTATTATCCTGCTTTATTCTGTTTTTTCTGGTTTATTCTGTTTTATTCTGTTTTATCCTGGTTTATTCTGCTTTATTCTGTTTTATCCTGGTTTATTCTGGTTTATTCTGTTTTATTCTGCTTTATTCTGTTTTATCCTGGTTTATTCTGCTTTATTCTGTTTTATTCTGCTTTATTCTGTTTTATCCTGGTTTATTCTGTTTTATTCTGTTTTATCCTGGTTTATTCTGGTTTATTCTGTTTTATTCTGTTTTATTCTGTTTTATCCTGGTTTATTCTGGTTTATTCTGGTTTATTCTGTTTTATTCTGTTGTATCCTGGTTTATTCTGCTTTATTCTGTTTTATTCTGTTTTATCCTGGTTTATTCTGGTTTATTCTGTTTTATTCTGTTTTATTCTGTTTTATCCTGGTTTATTCTGGTTTATTCTGGTTTATTCTGTTGTATCCTGGTTTATTCTGCTTTATTCTGTTTTATTCTGTTTTATCCTGGTTTATTCTGGTTTATTCTGTTTTATTCTGTTTTATTCTGTTTTATCCTGGTTTATTCTGGTTTATTCTGGTTTATTCTGTTGTATCCTGGTTTATTCTGTTTTATCCTGGTTTATTCTGTTGTATCCTGGTTTATTCTGGTTTCTTCTGCTTTATTCTGTTTTATTCTGTTTTATCCTTGTTTATTCTGTTTTATCCTGGTTTATTTTGGTTTATTCTGTTTTATTCTGTTGTATCCTGGTTTATTCTGGTTTATTCTGTTGTATCCTGGTTTATTCTGGTTTATTCTGTTGTATCCTGGTTTATTCTGTTGTATCCTGGTTTATTCTGTTTTATTCTGTTTTATCCTGGTTCATTTTGGTTTATTCTGTTTTATTCTGTTGTATCCTGGTTTATTCTGTTTTATTCTGTTTTATCCTGGTTTATTCTGCTTTATTCTGTTTTATTCTGTTTTATTCTGTTTTATCCTGGTTTATTCTGTTGTATCCTGGTTTATTCTGTTGTATCCTGGTTTATTCTGTTTTATTCTGTTTTATCCTGGTTTATTCTGCTTTATTCTGTTTTATTCTGTTTTATCCTGGTTTATTCTGTTGTATCCTGGTTTATTCTGGTTTATTCTGCTTTATTCTGTTTTATTCTGTTTTATCCTGTTTTATTCTGTTTTATCCTGGTTTATTCTGTTTTATTCTGTTTTATCCTGGTTTATTTTGGTTTATTCTGTTTTATTCTGTTGTATCCTGGTTTATTCTGTTTTATTCTGTTTTATTCTGTTTTATCCTGGTTTATTCTGCTTTATTCTGTTTTATTCTGTTTTATCCTGGTTTATTCTGTTGTATCCTGGTTTATTCTGGTTTATTCTGGTTTATTCTGTTTTATTCTGGTTTATTCTGTTTTATCCTGGTTTATCCTGGTTTATTTTGTTTTATTCTGTTTTATCCTTTTTTATTCTATTTTATCCTGGATTATTCTGGTTTATCCTGGTTTATTCAGTTTTTTTCTGTTTTATCCTTGTTTATGCTTTTTTATCTTGATTTATTCTATTTTATTCCCTTTAATTCTGGTTTATCATATTTTATTCTTTTCAATCCTGGTAGTTCTCGTTTATTCTGTTTTATTCTGATTTATTCTATTTTATTCTCTTTAATCCTGGCTTATTCTGTTTTATCCCATTTGATCGTGGTTTATTCTATTTTATTATATGATTGATTTATCCTGTTGGTTCTTATTTTACATTTGTTCTTTTCATGGTTCTGATCTGAGGACGGCTTCATTGGACAATGACAGTAGATTAATTTGTGATGTTATCAATCATCCCGTCACATTCATTATCATTTGGATTTATTCTGAGCAGCTGTCCTGCTTCAGACCAGATTCACACAGTTTGGTTCATCGTGACTCCAATCTGAAAGGTGCTTTGAAACAATAGACCACAGACTACAGTTTTGAGTTTTCTGTGATTATATTTAAAGAGAATAAATAGCTTATGTGGTTTATAAAGAGTGAGCAGCATCACTGAGGCTTTTCCTCACAGTCCACAGTCTGACTTTGTCTTGTCCTGATGAAGATGGCGGTGAAGATGTCACAGAGGACAGAGTTTCAGACATCTGGAGTTGTCAGTCAGAGCTGAATTTATTAACCTGCTCTGTTAATTAATTAAAGCCTTGTCAACTTCAATTAATAGCAAATAAAGAACTGAACTGTTAATCAGCTCTGATGGACTCGGAGGGTCAGGCTGTCTGCTGCCTGCCAGACCGGACCGAGGGCCCAAACCCCCAAATGGTCCCATTCCTGTCTGATACAGGATTCCTGGATCTTCCTTGTTGTATTTTAAATGTTTTCAGTTGGTGAAACATCTGGACTGTAAGCAGGTTAGTCAAGCAGCTGGACTCTTCTACTACGAAGCTATACTGTGGGAATAGATGCAGGATATGTTTTAACTTTGTGCTGCTGAAATATGCAAGGCCTTCCCTGAAGAAGGGAGCAGATGTTGCTCTAAAACCTGTTTATACCGTTCAGCATTGATGGAACCTTTCCAGATGTGCAGGTTTCCAGTTTCATAGGTGAGCTGATATTTATCATGAAACAGTGTTTCTCCACATTTGATATGTTTTCTATGTTCTATGGTGAATAAGATGTTGGTTCATGAGATTTTAAAGTCATTGCTTTTTTTTTAAACAGTGTCCCATGTTTTTCGAGGGGATTTGGGGAATCACAATAAATAGTTTGGGTATAATTTTGTGTTTCTAACCATACAGATAATCCTCACTTTTTTTACTATGGTTTTCCTTTAATGGGACAGTTAAAAATTACCTCAGGTCTGTGACGTGTTCAGTGTTTGGGCAGAGGCGTTATGCCCCTTTCTAGTTGTAAACTTGATGATTTCTTCTTCTGGATCTGGTCTGATGTTGAAAGATTTTATTAACAGCTGCTTGTTTGCCAAAAACAGACTTCTGAATGTGAAAATGTGACAATTTGTTGTCATTACATGAAAAAGTGGCTCAAAAACAATTAAGACTAAGACTTAATGTAAAGTCTTAATGTAAAGTCTTGAGATTATGATCAGTACTGAAATGGAAGTAAAAACAGACAAAGACATGTTAAAGAAGCAGGAAATTATGAGACAGAGAAATAGAAAGCTTAATAAATCACTCATCTGTAAGATATTGTATCTCATTTCAGATCATTAAAATTCGGTGCTGAAAATAAAATTCTTCAGGATTTAAACCCTCTGAACATTTTTAGTCAGATCAAACACGTTTTTTCTTTGTTTTGTTCACGTTTTTAACCGTTCGTTTACAGCATGTGACGCGTTGACTGAAACAAAAACGCCAGCAGCTCACACCGGAGACTCAGCCGGAGCTTTCTGACGGACTTTGTCTCCATCGGGTGGACAGAGAAACGCATCACAGCCGGATGAGAGTCTGACGGTGCTGTAGCTTTTCATTTATTCAGACTTTTCTCAGATTACCTCACAAAGTGCTGTCCCTGAACTGGTCAACAACCCAACAATAGATCTACTGCAGAGACACATGAAGGATGAAAGCATGCAGGGGTTTGGGTTGGTATGAACAGTAGTCTGAAGGTGAAGAACCACCGTGACCTAGAACCAACCCCAAATTCTACCCTCGGTGCCTCCAGCTGGATTTACACCTTTATTTTTCAGAGGTAAGGTGCACCTTTTTGTTTGGGGATCAGGGAGCAGTGGTCATCCAGCCCTTCATCTGCAGCACTGTGCACCAAAACATCCAGATACACAAACAGTTTCTTTCCCCAGGCGTCACACTGATGAACACTTGATCAGTCACCCCCCGACTCCAAACATCAACCATTCACTTTGCCCTTTATATATCTCATAATGTCTTATTATGCCCAATATACTGCCTGCACATAAACAAACAGCATAATCCTCACTGTAAATAACATAACATATACTGGTATTTATAGGCCGGACTTCTGAACACTCCACTGACTTATTTTTCTACCTTTTTAAACTTTTTTTTATCCTTGTTCTTTCTAGGTGAAAGTTTGTTATGTACAGCGTGATAAATAAGAATAAATCAGATTAATAAACCAAAACAACAATCACACAGTAATTACAGATGATAGCGGTTTAGATTTTGCAGTTTTGTAAATGAATTCAGGGTTGACAGGTCACTTGGTTTTGTGTTCCAGGTTTGAGATGCTTCAAAGACACTTTTCCTAAAGGGAAATGTGTTCCGGTTCATCTGTTTGACTTCTTTTTGATACATTCTTGCAGTGGAGGTGGGACTATGAAAACTTTTAGAAACCCAAAACAGACTTAGTGTGTTTAACAGAGTTATCCCAGTTTAGCAGTTCGTGTTTTTTTAAGATCTGACAGGATTTGGGGTTTCTATCTAAAACTTTCAGTGGGTTGTTTTCCAAAGTCTCCAGAACTTCTCCTCTGCCTTCCCTCTTAGGTTCAGGCATTAAATCCACCTGTTTATGGTAAGGAAAACACTGCGGCACCCTATGTGTCCCAACCTATTTGAAAAACACAACATGAGAAAGTGCTCCATCTGAAACATTTGGTTCTTCAGCACCGATACAAGATATTTGGGTTCAGAGGTCAGGTTGGTTCAGAAGGACGAATTCAGAACAGAGTAAGGAAACCTGTGTGATTTTCTGTACTGACCTTACTGTACTGATTTCCTCTTTAGTCCTCAGAACCGAGCTGCATTGTCTTTAATTATTTTGTTTTGAACACAGAGAAACCAGAAAAAAAGCTTCTTTGACGACTCAAACTGTGGAAGAGTTCAGATCTGAACTGTGGCTGAAAACTTGAAACCTGCTGCTCTAAAGGTCAGAAGAAAGCTCAAATTTATGCTTCAAGTGGGTTTGTGGTTTTACAGACAGCTTGCAGGACTCAAAAGCCACACTGTGAAAGAATAAATGAACCACCAACCAGCACACAACAAAGTCCAGCCCATCAGACATCAGCAGAACCGAAGGAGCTGGGAACAGAAATTGAAACAAGCTGCATTCTTGATTTGTAATTTTTATTTGATGTTCGGTTGAAGTGCAGCAGAAACTTTGATGAAACAAAGATCTGCAGATGTCGCCATGTTGATGAGAATGAGACTAAAGATCAAACGAAACACTTAGAATGAGCTGAAAGAAGTTTCTGTAGTTGTTTTGAAGGGAAACCAAACTCCAACTCCCATGAGCCCCTCCTTGTGCTCTCCCTCTTCCCCTTCAGAGGGCGGAGTGGGAGGAGTAGCAGGAGGTGGAGAAGGAGCAGAGGGGGAAGTTTGGGAAAGAATGTGTGGAATTCATTTCCTGTTGAGCAGCTCTCAGAGTGAAGGAGGAGACGCGGAGTCATGGCCAAGTCTGAAGTTGTCCTGCAGAAAGTGAAGGAGAAGGAGAGCTGACTCCTTCTTCTGCTGGATTACTTTCTCCTCGCGACTCAGAGGGAAGAGGACAAGGTGCACCATGGCTGAGCCCCTGCTGAAAAGGACCTTTTCCAGGCTGAGAGGCAAAGACAGAAGACGCAGAAAGACGGACCCAAAACTGAGCGGTGAGGCACCGATGCTCACTTTTCAATCACTTAGAGAGTTTGTGAACGCTTCACGTTTGTCAGCAGCTTCAGTCTGAAAGTGTTTGACATCCTGTTTGTCCAACTGAGGCTGGATGTCACTGTGGGCTTCTCCTCACGTCTCAGAGCATTTAACTCAGCTGCTACTTCACACTATTTTGCTGTGTTTCCTATCAAATGTCTGCTGGCTGCTGCTAACTTTGCTCTGTGGAAATGAGGAGCATAAAGTGGGTAAAAATCTTTCTGTGGCTGAGCTCAGAAACGGCTCGCAATTTCACTGAATCACTCAGTCAGCAGAGAAGTCATTTTTCAGCCTATTATGCATCAGCTGGGTTGGTTAGTTGGTGATCAGTTTTAAACTGGCAGTTGAATAAGGGCACTGTGAACGTCTGATAAAACAGGTTTCCTGTTCACCTGGTTCAGGACAAACCACCTCATATCGTCACATGCACAGAGTCTGCACTTATGGAGGCGTCCTGCCAACACGCTGCAGCAGGGTCCAGCAGCTCTGACTTTATCTGCTGTGGGTCCTGAGCCCAAATCTATGTTTACATTCCCAACAGAGAGCGGAGGTGGAGGGGTCACTGTGTGGTTATATAACACAACCTCTGCATCTATAAAGGGCAGAATCACAGTCTCTGTCACTCTGCAGCTTCACACTAACACACACTAGGAAAAAAAGAACCAGAAACAGACTTTTAAAACACATCTAGTCTGATTGGAACCGAGCTCCTCCAACACATCAAAAATTCAGCTGGGTTTAAATCCCTCCTACATGGAAACACTCAGCTGGACTCAGATGGTCCCAACTGCTCTGTTCGTGCTCCAAAGTTCCATCTTTCTGCATCTTTTAGTAAAAACAGTAAAGTGTATGTTAATCCAGCCGAATTCCAAATAAAGCTGCTCTCATTCACATATTTTTCTGTTTCTTTTGTCAGAAACTGGGACTGAAAATTAGCCCATCAAGACTACGTTTCAACTCAGTTCAAAATGATCAATTTTGTCTGGAATTAAGACATAATATATACTCTCCCTACTGTTTTTGCTAAAAGATGGACATTTAGACCATGTTGAGAGCACAAAGAATCATCTGAGTCTAGATGTCTGTTTGTGTAAATCTAAAGTAAGATCGTTCCTAGATTATGATCCATCCAGAAACTGGGACTATTCATTCTGGCAGCAGGTAACAGGTGAGACTGACAGGACCAGCAGACAGCAGGTAGTTAAGCTTATCTGGAAGCAGCTTGGGCTCTTGAAAACAGAACATCAGGTCCGCCTCATGTGCTTCACAGGGAGGTTATTTTTAGGCCAGATGTGTTCTAGATCAGATCTCATGGCTCAGTTTCTGAGTGTTGTTGATCAAACACACACACTGATTGTGTAATTTTCTGTGTCTGTACAGGAAAACAACCAATAGATCTGCAAACTTGTGATGTCATCTGTAATGGCACTGCTAGTAAAAAGGTTGCAGTGATAGAAGCAGGTATATTGAGGTGAATACGTGATGTTCAGTGATCAGGAATAAGTCTGATTCAGAAAACAGAGCTCACTGTTTCATCAGACTGCACACACATTAAAATCTCCTCCTGCTAGGACAACAGTTTCTGTTCGCTTACAGTCTTTATGCTAAGCTATGCCAACAGTTTCCCTCTCCATAGTCTTTATGCCAAGTTACGCCAACAGTTTCTGTTAGCTTACAGTCTTTATGCTAAGCTATGCCAACAGTTTCCCTCCGCTTAGTCTTTATGCCAAGTTACGCCAACAGCTTCCCTCTCCATAGTCTTTATGCCAAGTTACGCCAACAGTTTCTGTTAGCTTACAGTCTTTATGCTAAGCTATGCCAACAGTTTCCCTCTCCATAGTCTTTATGCCAAGTTACGCCAACAGTTTCCCTCTCCATAGTCTTTATGCCAAGTTACGCCAACAGTTTCCCTCCGCTTAGTCTTTATGCCAAGTTACGCCAACAGTTTCCCTCCGCTTAGTCTTTATGCCAAGTTACGCCAACAGTTTCCCTCTCCATAGTCTTTATGCCAAGTTACGCCAACAGTTTCCCTCCGCTTAGTCTTTATGCCAAGTTACGCCAACAGTTTCCCTCCGCTTAGTCTTTATGCCAAGTTACGCCAACAGCTTCCCTCTCCATAGTCTTTATGCCAAGTTATGCCAACAGTTTCCCTCTCCATAGTCTTTATGCCAAGTTACGCCAACAGTTTCCCTCTCCATAGTCTTTATGCCAAGTTACGCCAACAGCTTCCCTCCGGTTATTCTTTATGCCAAGTTACGCCAACAGTTTCCCTCCGCTTAGTCTTTATGCCAAGTTACGCCAACAGTTTCCCTCCGCTTAGTCTTTATGCCAAGTTACGCCAACAGTTTCCCTCCGCTTAGTCTTTATGCCAAGTTACGCCAACAGTTTCCCTCCGCTTAGTCTTTATGCCAAGTTACGCCAACAGTTTCCCTCTCCATAGTCTTTATGCCAAGTTACGCCAACAGTTTCCCTCCGCTTAGTCTTTATGCCAAGTTACGCCAACAGTTTCCCTCCGCTTAGTCTTTATGCCAAGTTACGCCAACAGTTTCCCTCTCCATAGTCTTTATGCCAAGTTACGCCAACAGTTTCCCTCTCCATAGTCTTTATGCCAAGTTACGCCAACAGTTTCCCTCTCCAAAGTCTTTATGCCAAGTTACGCCAACAGCTTCCCTCTCCAAAGTCTTTATGCTAACCAGGCTCAGTCTCAGACGAAACAGTCTCCAGATCAGCTAAAATTATAATCTGTTCATCTACACGTGTGCTTAATGTTCAGCTTCCTGCAGACAAAGTGGGTCAGTTGAGCACTTCCTGTCATTAGACTTTTGTGTGTGTGTGTATTTTTACTTCCTGTTTATCTCTCCCTGTGATGTTGCAGTTATCTAGACTTTCTGAAGATTTTAGATATCAAACCCTTTACCCCAACATGTTGATGTGTGGTTTGTATGCAGTCTAGTTATAAAACCAGACTCAGGCAGGATTAAATCAGCTCTGCTGAGTTTATATAAAACAACGTGTTGAAAGTTAGTGCCTTTATGAAGGAGTACAGCATACAACTCTTTATTCTTCATTTCAGGTGCCATAACAGCAAATACAATTCTAGTTTAACATCCATTTGATTAACATAACGGCGTCTCTTTGTAAGGGTGAAAAACAACAGTTACACACTTTGTGAGACCATATCAGTGTGATGCTGTGTGTGCTGCTGACTGCAGTCTTGTGTGTTTCTGTGTATTTTCAGACTAATGAATAGTGAATAGACAGCAGTGTGTTTGCTCTTTCATACAGAAGCCTCATTGACATCTGCACAGTCACAGCTGTTTAACTACTCCCCTCCCCCTCATGAATCTCTGAGCCTTCATCCCACCCTCCTCCTCCTCGCTGATCAGTGTTTCTCAGGCAGCTTAAAATTAAAAACAGATGGACTATCATTAGTTCTGAGACTCAGTCCCCTGTTGGTCTCCTTCAGGTGAGAGGAAGTGGAGGCAACTTCTGCAGTGTGTCACTTCCTGGCTGAGGCAGTTTAGTTTTTGGCAGCAGCTGGGATGAAGCTTCTGTCACCCACAGTCACAGTCTGAGACCGACCCCAAGCGCCTAAACGCTCTAACAGCCAACAGGGAGCCGATCAGGTCTCAGAACTACCATTTAAACTCCACATGATGATCATAATGGAGGAGTGTATTATCACCAGTTAACTGGCAATAAACCAGTAAGACTCTAACCACAACTGACTTCATGGGTTTTACCAGTTAGAAGTCCTGGAGTGACCAGAGGTCATGAGATTGCTTCAGATGACCAAACACCTTGAGGTCCTTGAGGACCCTTCTACAAGGTCCTCCTCAAAGGTTTTCCAGGAAAACCAGGACGTCAGATCACTTACAAATTTTTCAAGTCCGCATTTTTAATAATTTTATTTTGGGTATTTTGAGGAGGTTCTCCAAGTCCTAAAATAAATGCTAACAGAACCAGAAGCATTGGTCCTGTTGCTATGGATTCATGCAGATTTGCATACTTGAAGAGAGATTTACCTGGTTGTGTAATTTATTTGAGCATATGCCTGACAACCAAGCAGGATTAGTTTTCGTTTTACGCAGAAAGTTGTTCAAAGATCTCAGAATCACACACTAAGTGAAAAACAGACAGCTCAGAGGCTGAGCATACTGTCTGTCACTAGAACATCACACACATACACTGTCTGTGGGGGCAGAGGCTGGGAGTCCAGATGTTCAGGATGTGAGGCTGAACCTCTGGTTATACATTTCTCTCTGTGGGCAGAAACAGGAAGAAACGGGACTGAGTGGTTATAGATGATCAATAATGATTATCGGCCAGCCCAGAGAGCAGACTGAGGTGGCGCAGTCATGAAGCATCCTGATTATGTGAGCCGACCTCCTGAACAACTGCTTCCTGTAAACAAAGGAGCGGACTCTATAGTGCAAACTAACTTTGTTTCACACATTAAACACCCGAACATGTTCCATGCCATAAGTACGTGGACAGCTCCCCGTGGTTTGTACTCCAGACTCAGAGTTTCAGCCCATTCAGTCTGAAATGAATAAGACTTGAATGGCACGTATCAGAACTGAAACTGAGACCCAGTTCAGTAAGGGGGGGGGGGGGGGACCTTTCAGTTCTTGTTTGGGTCTTTCTGCTGAGATGTCCACATACTTATAGTCTGAATGGTACATCTGTGTCTATTTTTACCTCTGATTTAATGAATCTGTCTAATCTGGACTGAGCTGAGATACGGTTGGTATTGGTTCTGCAGCACAAACAAACAGGAAGTAAAGCCGTCTGAAAGCAGCAAACACCAGAAACTCACCACCAGCTCCTCTAACACGTAAAGCTTGTTTGGTGTGTTTCCTCCAGAAGCTCAGATCACGCCTGACACTGCCAGGACTTCTTCATCACCGATGACCACATCAAGAGCAGCAGCAGAGCCTGACCCCCACTCACCTCAACGGAATTATATCACAGTTGCTAAGAAACAGCAATGGGTGCTGCAGGGCATGTCAGCTCCGCCCTCCTGTCTTTGCTCCGCCCCCAGGCCTTTGGACCGGGAGCGACCGCCTAGGATGATATCCCAGGATGCATCTGGACAGGCCTGGAAACAGCGACCTGCGCAGGAAAGGGTACAGGATGATGTTCTGTGAGATGTTTGGATGTCTGGTACTTTATGGTAGCTCCTCTTGTAAATCCGTGTTGTTCTTGTTTGGGTTTTTGTTTCTTTCCCTCCCCTCTCCCAATAGTCCCCCTCCGGTTCTGTCTGAGCAGCCAGAACCTGCCTTATTCTGGACCTGCTGATGAACTCTCTCCTCCTGCTGCTTCTGTCCTCTCAGTGATTTGTATGTTGCTGTTTTTCCGGAAACAGCATTTCGGTGACAGGATGTGCGTCTCTCTGCCTGTGGATCCAGCCAGCACCACAACACAGCAGGAGGCCTCCCAGCCACCAGGGGGCTCCACAGACACTCCCGGCACCTCCACCAGCACGAAGCTGTCAGGACAGCGGGCCTACCTGCAGAGTCTGGACCGCAGCAGCCGAGCGTGGGTTCTGTCTTCAGGAAAGTCCCAGACTTCAGACAATGTGTGTGGACCTCTGACTGACAGTAGCAGCAACATCTGGTACAACCCCATCCCAGAGGAAGAGGATGCTGGAAGTCCATGTAGAGAAGAGGAGGTATGGAGGAGGAGGGATGAAAAAATGGAGGAAGATCCAACAAAGAGGGCTGGGCCTGGAGACACCAGAGCAGAGCTTGGAGGAGATGGTTGTGGCTGTCCACAAGAGGGCACCAACCCAAACATCAGCCACAAGACTGATGACATTGAAGCAGAAAACATAGGTAAAAGTCTTGCTTCCACCTCATGTCATTTCACACTACAACAGGTTTGCCACCTCATGACCATCTCTGTCTCTATCTGTTAGATTCCCCACCCTCAGACTCTAGCCCGATCTCTCAGAAGAAAGGGGGTGCATCTGGTAGTGTGATTGACAGGCTGAGATCTCCGGGTACAGTGAGGAAACTCTCTCTAAAGATGAAGAAACTTCCTGAGCTGCGCCGAAAACTCAGCCTTCGATCGTCTTCTCGTGCTCACCATCAGGGCAACAGCAGAGGAGGCAGGGATGAGTCTATCAGTAAGGACGCAACAACATCTTCAGCGTTGTCCAACCAGACTGTCATCAGCAGATATCACCTGGATAGCTCTACTCCCCCAGCCCGACCGCTACAGCGGTCATCAAGAGGACGCTCAGCTAGTAAAGGAGGTGAAAGCTTCAATTTCTTACACTGATCACTGTGTAAAACACCTGAGCAAAGTTGGCAAATGAGCTAGTAACACAATGTCAGGGTCATGAAATACTCCAGCCTGGTCTCACCTGAAAAGGTTGTAGTTACTGCATGCTAAGTCACTTGGTGGGTTATTCCAATACTTTTTTGTACTTTTGCATGTCATTTTATATCCTGCCCTGTACTTTTGCCCTAACCCTAACCATTTTGTGGTACAGTAATTTTGATATTATGCAGTATGATAGGAGGAGGCACTCACCCATACTGTACCCTAATCATTTTACTTGTTATTTAAAGGGCATAAAATCACCAAAACCTTGCGTGTATAAATGACATGTGAAAAAATGACTATATGCTGTTTATACACACTGCCATGACAATATGTTGAATGTTCTGGTGTAAAAACTGAACCACTTTACAAGGACCAGATGGTTTTGGAAATAACCAAAACTGCCTTTCCTACACTGCTATGTTGTTAATTTACAAATGCTTTAACATCTTCATCAAATATTAGTGGATCATATCAGTCAGCTACTACTGAAAAGTGAAACGGTTTTTCAGAATCTGGAAGAATATTCATCTGTATGAAGGCAGTGACAATGACCATATGTTAAAGGTCTGTTTGCCTTCAAGGGTATCTTAGTGATGGAGACTCACCTGAGCTGCTGCCACGACAACAGGCCTCTCAAGTCACAGCCTCCCACGAAGCACCATGTGATGTCAGCTCGTTCCAGCTGTACGTGGGCTCAGATCCACCACGGTGCAGCCAGCGGGTGACGGGATTACTGACAGTCCACTTGCTGGGCCTGGAGGAGATGAAGACTAGCAGGTACAAACACATCACCAACACCAGGAACTGATGAGTTACTCATTCAATGAAATACACTCAGTTTGATCGCAGCATCAAGAGGACATTAGAGGAACTGCATCTCAACTATGTGATCAGTTCTAGAATGTAACCTGGAATACAAAGAGCAGAAACGAGCAATGCTTTTATTAGGCCATTTTAGATGCCTTTCAAGCTGGGACCGATACACTTTTGTTGCTCATTGGTGTCACAAATAAAAGAACAGAGGGGGGGGGGGTTGAAGTTGATTCCCCGCTGAATCTCTTCTCAGCCATCAAGGGAGGAAGTATTAGAGATGAAACGGCCTGTGTGTGAGGATGAGCCATCTCGTGACTAACAAGCAATGCTGCCGTTACTCAACTGATTCCAACACACTGAAATGGCACTGAGCCATTTCTGATGGATCTTTGTGGATTTTCAAAGCAGCAGCCCAACAAGGATGTACTGATATTTGAAAATAAATTGTGTTTTGTGGGTGTAGAAAAGTAAAAATAAATCTGTCTCTTCAGATATCATCTTCCCTTGAAAGTGTGACATTGCTAACTTTTGTTCAGTGGTCTCTCTACAATGATTATGGTTCATTGTCTTATGTTTGTGTGGCTCTCTCTGGTCACAGGTCAGAGGGCACTAAGGAGGTCTTCTTGGCAATCCAGACTGATGGGCTAACAAGAGCAAGGACTGCCCTCCTGACCCTGCGAGGCTCCGCCCTGTCCTTAAACCACACCTTCCACCTGGAACTGGAGCGGGCCCGGCAGCTCCGCATTGTGGTGTTGACACCTGGTACTGCTCCTCCCCAATTTTCCCAGTTATCTGAACATCTATAAAGCAGAACAAGAACAAGAGCTGCTGACAGAGAATTCTGCTTCTCTAAATGACTGCTTTGTATCAGTATGAACAAAATCCAGGCTCATTCAGAGAGAACAGTACTTCCTGTAGGTGACATTGCCACAGCACATTAATGATGCAGTTATGTCATGAGATTCTAAGCAGAACTGGTATGTTCATGTCTCCATGAATAGTTTCACTCAACATGGGAATTTCACACATTGTAAAAATCAAAGGATGAGATTCTGGATAGGATTTTAAATTAAAAAAAATAAAATAAGACAGATCACACAAACAGATTGTATCTAAACCACCAAAAAAAAAAAAAAAAAAGTAGCTTATAGGTCTTTAACCCAAGAGGGAACTGTACTGACAGATACGATCAACTATCCTGAATATTCACTGCAATTTGTGATAGAAGGGCTCAAATTTCAGCTATGAGGAAAAGTAGGGCAGAAACTATAGTCTGGTAAAAGACCCTGTTTAACCCAGGTTACTGTTGGGATGTGCAGACCAAACCACTGGTCCTTAATGATGTCCATTTTTATTCTTTTTGGATGTTTGTGCGTGCAGCCGGCCCACCAGCAGCTGGGGGGGTTAAACTGGCCACTGAGCAGAGTCACGACTCAGCCGGTCCAACCAGAAATAGAGTGTGTTGCTTAGGTGGGGTCTCCATCCCGCCACTCTTCAAAGGTTCGTCACACTGTACAGTCCACCTGTATTTGTGATTGATTGGCAGTAAATTATGAGAAGGGGTGTTTTCTGTCTCAGGCAGTCGCAGTCAACAGCTCTGTGTGAAGCTGGAGCCTAGAGGACTTCTTTATGTCAAACTGTCTCTTCAGGAAAAGTGGGACACACAGGTACTCACCAATATTACATTTACTATAAATATAGCCACCAAACTACTTTGCATCCCTCAGAGTGACGATATGATTCATAATCACAACCAATCTTTTAATTTAAACGTGATGTTTAAAAGAATCATGATTCTGTCTTGAGCTCATCCGGGACACATCCTTACCCTCTAATGTGTTTGGCGTGGAACTGCATCATCTGGTGGAGAAAGAAGGATCTGCATCTCCAGTGCCCCTGCTGATCCAGAAAACTGTGGCAGAGATAGAGCGACGAGGACTGAAGGTTGAAACACAGCAGTCACACCAGCAGCTTCATAAATTATTGATTGAGTACATTGTGCTAAATGCTAACATGAGTGTGTGAACGTGTGTGCCAGGTGGTGGGTCTGTACAGACTGTGTGGTTCTGCTGCAGTGAAGAAGGAGCTCAGAGATTGGTTTGAGAGGAACAGTTCAGCCGTCAGTCTGTCTGAGGACCTCTACCCTGACATCAACGTCATTACAGGTCAGTGAACACAGCTTAGGACCTTAACACCTCACCTGATGTAGACTTGGACTGCTGTGGATCCAGTCTGTTAAAGTTTGTGGTGGTGGAGACAAGAGAGCCCAAATATGGAACAGCATATGGAGGCTGATGAGAAACTGATGATAAACTGTGTTTATTTGAAAACCCACCAATCAAAGCTGCAGCAGAGATGGTAAACTAAATACAAACCTGAAAGCAAAACCATCTGTGCAAAGATTTTAATAGCAAGGACCTGACAAAGAGAGCTGAACAAGGGGGTATAAATACTGAGGGGAACTAATAAGGAAGTGGCTGCAGCTGTGGTTGACAGGTGTGGAAGTGGAGCCAACAAGGGAAACTGCAGGGAAACTGCAGACACTAGGAGTGATGACAAGATAAGGGATAATGCAGGGATAATGTAAGCTTCACCAAGAACACAGAACCATAGGTCTAAGAAATGATTGCAGACAAAAGACCAGAAACCCAAAAAGACAGGAAAATCAAAAACAAGAAAACATGAGAGTTTCCCGAACAAAAAGAGAGATCAAGCCTCAACAAATACAAACAGAATTACTCCTAATTTAAAACAATGATTCAAGAAGACCAAGACAACAAAAAACAAATCCAGAGACCAAAACCCCACCAACCCAAACAGTCTAAAACATTTTAATCAGTGGTATCTGAGTGACTCTGTGTCACTGAGATAATGTGCAACCCAGATCTACATCAGTACAGTCTGATACAATAGCATGGCCTCCGTGACTTTATCCTTTTTTGTGTCAGAGATTTGGACGTTTAGGCAAGGCAAGTTTATTTGTACATTTCACCAACAAGGTGATTCAAAGTGCTTTACAGAGACATTAACACAGAAGAAATAAAAAGTGTAATTCAAACAAAAAAGGAAGAAATAAGAACAATAGATCAAATCAGAACAATAAAGATAAGATTGCATAAAAATGTGATAAAAATTATATGTATGAAAGATAAGATAAAATAAACTGTAATAAAAATGTAAATGATGATAAAATCAGTAGTTAAAATATGATTACGTGTTGAAACTCAAGCTTATTTGGAGCTTTATTCAAATGCATGCTTCAGCCTGGACTTAAATACTGAATGTTTCAGCTGATCTGAGGCTTTCTGGGAGTTTGTTCCAGACATGTGGAGCATAGAAGCTGAATGCAGCTTCTCCAGGTCTGGTTCTGACTCTGGGAACTGATAAAGAACCGGATCCAGATGACCTGAGGGGTCTGGGAGGTTCATAGTGGGTCAGGAGGTCAGAGGTCAGAGCTTTATGGACCAGCATCAGAGCTTTAAAGTCTATCCTCTGATGGACCAGCATCAGAACTTTAAAGTCTATCCTCTGATGGACCGGCATCAGAACTTTAAAGTCTATCCTCTGATGGACCAGCATCAGAACTTTAAAGTCTATCCTCTGATGGACCAGCATCAGAACTTTAAAGTCTATCCTCTGATGGACCGGCAGCCGGTGGAAAGACCTCACAGCTGGACTGATGTGCTCCACTTCTTTGGTCTCAGTGAGGACTCGAGCAGCTGAGTTCTGGATGAGCTGCAGTTGTCTAACTGACTTTTTAAAGATGCTGTTACAATAATCAAGCCTACTAAAGATGAAAGCATGGACTAGTTTTTCCAGGTCCTGCAGAGACATCAGATCTTTTAGCCTTGATATATTCTTAAAGTGATAGGAGGCTGACTTTGTTATTGCCTTAATGTGTTTTTCCAAATTTAGGTCTGAGTCCATCACTACACCCAGATTTCCGGCCTGGTTGGTAGTTTTTAGATTTATAGATTGAAGCTCTGTGGTGACTTTCAATCGTTTATCTTTGGCTCAAAGACAATTACCTCAGTTTTGTTTTTGTTTAGCTGGAGGAAGTTGTGGCACATCCAGTCATTAATCTCCTCAATGCATTTTCCAAGGGCCTGTACAGGCCCTCTGTCTCCTGGTGACATTGTAATATACATCTGTGTGTCATCTGCATAGCTATGGTAGTTTATTTTGTTGTTTTTTATAATCTGTGCCAGTGGGAGCATGTAGATGTTAAACAGAAGAGATCCCAGGATGGAACCTTGGGGAACTCCACATGTGATGCTTGTCTGCTCAGATGTAAAGTTACCTATTGACACAAAGTACTTCCTGTTCTCTAAGTATGTTTTAAACCAGTTTAGTACAGTTCCGGAAAGACCAGCCCAGTTCTCCAGTTGTTTGAATAATATATTGTGGTCAACTGTATCAAAGGCAGCACTGAGATCCAGTAAAACTAAGACTGACATTTTTCCACCGTCTGTATTCAGACATATGTCATTAAACACTTTGGTCAGAGCAGTCTCAGTGCTGTGGTGCTGTCTAAAGCCTGACTGGAAGGTATCATAGCAGTTATTTTGTGTTAAAAAGTAATTAAGCTGTTGAAAAACCGCTTTTTCAATGATCTTACTTAAAAATGGGAGATTTGAGATGGGCCTGTAGTTGTTCATTTGCGTCTTGTCAAGATTGTCCTTTTTCAGCAGAGGTTTAATTACAGCTGTTTTTAGTGGCTCTGGAAACACACCTGACGTTAAGGACAAGTTCAGGATCACTAACAGGTCTGACTCCAAAGTCTTTGAGACCCCTTTGAAAAAACCTGTTGGCAGGATGTCTAAACAGCAAGAGGAGGAGTTCAGGTGACGTAAGATGCCCTCCAGGTCTTTACTGTTAATGGGTTGAAATAGTGTCATGGTGCTTAAACCGGTTTTCGGTGGACACAGTACATATGCTGAACCTGCTGCTGATGCACCAACTGCTTGTCTAATATTTTGGACTTTGTCTGTGAATAATTTGGCAAAGTCATTGCAGGCCATGGTGGAATGGAGTTCAGTTGCCACTGACACAGGAGGGTTTGTTAGCCTGTCAACTGTAGCAAATAAAGCCCGAGCATTATGACTGTTTTTGGTGATGATGTCAGAGAAGTAGGATTTCCTTGCATTCCTCAGGTGTAAATTATAAGAGTGAAGTTTCTCTTTATAGATGTCATAATGAACCTGGAGATTTGTTTTCCGACACTCTCTTTTCCCATTTTTCACCAGTGTGGAATTTCGCCATGGAGACTTCTTCCTTCCAGAGAAAACCTTCACCTTAATGGGAGCAATAGCATCCATAACATTTAACATTTTAGCATTGAAGCTACTGACAAGCTCACTGACTGAACCCCCGGACAGGGCAGGTGTTAAATAGAAGACCTGGTTAAAGATCTCACTACTGTTTTCAGTTATACACCGTTTTGAGATCACTGCTGTTGAGACATTTGCGTGCACTGAGATCGTTCTCTCAAAGAAAACACAATGATCAGACAGACCCACATCAGGCAGTCAGTGGGGTTACATGAGTGCCATCGGATCGGATTTATGGCTAAATTACAATAAGACTGAGCTAATCAGTTCATGTAGACACCTTAATCTGACGGATCGGAAACGGATCGTATCGGATTACTCGCGACCCCGAGATAACTCAATCCAAACGTGCATTTAGATGGCAGAAGCACGCTGTGGATCGTATTGAGCGTTTTGCGCATGCTCGAGATTTTTTCCCAGGATCATCACCCGGAAGTCGAAGGAGACGATATTACTGTTGTTGTCGCTGCTGTCGGAAATAAATAAACAATGCGATGAAGAATGCGCCATTGTGCATCGCGTTTGTGCCATAACCATCCTCATCATAAACTAAATTTAGAGGGACATAGCTTCATCTTGCTCTTCGGTCTCCATCTTTCTCAAATGCCTTAGTTTTGTTGTTTTGGACTCACCCAGGGATCTGCCAGGCCCTTTGCTCCACCCTGCAGGGACTGGCCACGGTCATGCTGAACATTTGGGTTTCCTTGTGCTCTGGGACATCTGTCAGCAAAGTGTCCAAGCTCGCCACAAGCCCAACACGCTCTCATGGCCCTTTGTCCTCCTGGTGGGTCTCTCCTGGACCCTCGACAGGGTTGATATGGGACTTGTCCCCCTGAACGTTGTATGTAAGGTGGTTGTGTTATGACATGTAGTGTGAGGTTCGTTGCAGTTGAGGGTTGGAATACCTGTTTAGTGGCCCCCGGCGTCAGCAGGGCCTGACCTTTTACCTTTTGCTTCCCTTGCTGTTCTCCCAACTGCAACTGTGCCAGTTTCCTTTGGATCTTGTTGTCCTCCTCCTTCCGTTTCCCTTCATTTTGTCAGTATCTTTCGACTGTGTGTACCACATGCTGCCGGAACTGCCTCGCCCGAACTGGATCAGGCATACCCTCTAGAATAGAGTCTCTGAGCAATGTCTTTAACACTTGGACTCTTTCAATTTCTTCCTGCGTTTCTTGTTTCCATTTTCTCAATTGATGTTCAATATACGCTACTGGACTCTCCGTATCTAACAGTGGCTCACCCTTTAATACACTCGGGTCCACTCTCGAAGGATACTCAGCGCGCAGTGCTTTCCACAGTGCAGCTCAATTTGCATTAAACTCAGGTCTATCTGCTCGGTGACTAAACATCCAATCATTCTTGCTGTGTCTCAAAATGTCCTCCATCGTAGAAGCTCCAAAACACTGTGCCCATACTGCGTTAATGTCTCCCACAGCTAACAGTTTGCCCACAGTTTCTTCTTCAAAAGCTCTTATCCACTTGATTGCACCCTCGTGAATATCTGACAGTTGAGTAACCATCCCTGCAAGGTCGAGCGTCTGCCATGGCACATAATGTCCCTGGGTCCATTTTATCATAATTGAATACTGTCCTGGATCAGTATATCTATCTGGTTTGTGAAACATGCCCCTATAGAACTGGAATTCATTTTTCAGAGTTTTCTTGCGATACTTGTTGATTCCACCTTCAATCTTTTTTCTGTTCTCGAGTCAATCAATCATCAGTACCCGTCTGCTCCTTGACTAGTGAAAATAATTTCCACATATAACTAATAACTAACATGTGCCTTGCTCCGTGGGTTATTGCCCTTCTTCTTGCCTCTGCTGTCTCTCCTTTCCGAAGCTCTTCTCGGGTGGGGGCAGATGGAGTTCGTCCTCAAGGTTTCTGCTGGGATTTGTTTGTTCCTCTCTATGAGATAACTCCACGTTTATCTCAGCCTTGGCACCGAACACAGATGGATGACGTAGGAAATAAAATATGTTGGAGGTGAACAGTTTCACCCTTGACTTGTAAAAATTAAATCCATTTGCCTTAAAAAGATCCCTGTGTTCTCAAAATATTTAATTATAACATTAATTTAAACATTTAATTATTGATAAAATGCACTGAGTGGTCAGCACATGACAATAAAAGCCATTTATTCAGTGCCAACAACCTGTTGAATCTTTCCTCTCCTCCTCTGATAAAAAAAAAATCTGCATAAAATCAATAAAATAAGCAAAGCAAGCAGAGAGCAAGCCTCAGCTGTAACAAGCCGTAACCAAGGTTATTATGTTTATGTTTATGCATTTGGCTGACGCTTTTATCCAAAGCAACGCACTCTGATATCCCAGGTAGGTAGGTAGTGTAAGGGGGTCTTACCTAAAAACCCCTACTGGAGGTAGCAACTTCAGGGGGGTCAGGATTCAAACCACAGTCACCCACATGAAAAGTGGCAATCTTACCACTACACTATCCATACATATTTATACTCGACCTCAGTAATTAGAACTTTAACTTAATGAGGTGGACCTGAAACTGAACATTGACCTTATGCACATGTACCTTGTCAACTTGTGTCTTGACTGTCCTTGAACCTTTGTCTTCACAGGGATTCTGAAGGACTACCTGCGGGAGCTGCCATCTCCCCTCATTACCAGGACCTTGTACCAGGTAGTCCGGGATGCCATGACCCTGCGACCCCCACCTATCCCACCTGTGGCCCCAGAGTCCCAGCTGGCCCAGAGCACTGTGGAGCTGCTGTCCTGTTTACCACCTCCAGAGAGGGTAGCACAGAGTACTACTACGATGACTACTACTACTATAGTACAGCTTGGTGCTATTGATGTTTTCTCTATATTCTCCACTCTGCCCTCTTCCATCAGAGTCTATAGGTCAAAGACAGAACCTAAACTCTAAAGTTAGAAAAACATTCTGTTGGTGTAGAGCAGGGATGTCCATATCCGGCCCTTGAGGGCCGCTGTCCTGCAGGTTTTAGATGTTGCCCTGATTCAACACGCATGATTCAAATTAAATGGATATCTTCAAAAGATTGTTAAGTTCTGCACAAGCCTGCTAATGATGCATTGATCTGAATCAGGTGTGTTGAAGAAGGGAAACATCTAAAACCTGCAGTACAGCGGCCCTCGAGGACCGACCTTGGACATCCCTGGTGTAGAGTCAAAAAAGAATAACCATACACTGTAAGACAAAGATAACTATACATCGTATGATAAAGATAACTGTACACCGTATGGAAAGATAAATATAGATGGACCAGATACAAAGTTGAGCTCCTGCATTTGTGCTGTAAACCCGCAGTCTATCTGATGTCCATTAGGAAGCAACATCTATTTCTGTGAAAGAATGTCTTGATGAGTTCATCGTCTTTGTTACTACTTTCAAATCTTAGAAAGAATAGAATCGAAATAGAATAGAAAAATACTTTATTTATCCCCCAGTGGGGGAAATTCAAATTAGTCGAGTAGCTAAAATTTTTTAAAATATTTACAATGATTTCGTACGAAACAACAATAATAATGACAATAATAATCAATGACGAAATAAATCAAATAAATTTGAGAAGAACATGTCAGAAGTCACTATTAATAAGCCTTACGGCTCCTGAACCTCTCAGTCCTGCAGGGCAGTGAGATGAGCCTCTCACTGCAGCTGCTCCTCTGACCTGCCAGGATGCTGTGGAGAGGATGTCTATTATTATCCAAAACAGAATATAATTTCCTCCTCATCCGTTGCTCCATCACAGCACTTAGAGAGTCTAGTCTTCTGCCTACAACAGAACTGGCAAAAAGTTATTTTTGGTCCAACCATAGAAGGACTCCACAAGGTCCCTGTACTCCTTCTCCTGTCCACCGCGCACACATGCCACAACAGCCGTATCATCAGAATACTTCTGTATGTGGCAGGACTCTGAGTTGCACCTGAAGTCTGATGTGTTCAGGGTGAAAAGAAAAGGAGCCAAAACGGTACCCTGTGGAGCCCCAGTACTGCATTCTAGTGTTCCAGAAACACATCTCCCCATCCTGACATACTGTGGTCTGGCAGTCAGATAGTCTATAATCCACGATGTCAGGGAGGGGGCCACACCCATACCTACAAGCTTATCTTTCAGTATGGGAGGCCGTATGGCTGAAGGCACTGGAGAAGTCAAAGAACATGATTCTCACATATGAACCAGGTACATCCAGATAAGCATATGCAGCATGTACGGAACTACGTCTTCCACTGTTTCTGGTAGGCAAACTGGAGGGGGTCAAGATCCTCAGCAACCTGCAATCTCATGCGACGAACAAGGAGTCTCTCCAAGGTCTTCATGACATGAGATGTCAAAGTTACCGGTCTGTCTACCATTCAGCTCCACCGGTTTCCCTAATTTGGGCACCGGTATGAGACAAGAAGTTTTCCACAGCACTGGGACTTTTTCCATCTGAAGGCTCATATTGAAGAGCCTATGAAGAGGGACTGTGCTGGTCAACTAGCAGCCCCTCAGAAACCTTGGACAGACTCCATCTGGGCCTGCAGCCCTCCCTGACTGAAGTCTCCTGAGCTCAGCTCCAACTTCCTTTATAGTTAGACAAAGAGGTCGTAGCGGAGGGATGACGACAGGAGTGATGTATCAATGTTAGAGATGGGGGGTGGATGTGCACCTGGGTTCAGGATTCCTGGTGGTGGAAGCTGCTGCAGAGGTGGAGGTGTGGCTGGGTTCAGGAGGTCTAGTGGTGGAAGCTGCTGCAGAGGTGGAGGTGTGGCTGGGTTCAGGAGGCCTGGGGGTGGAAGCTGCTGCAGAGGTGGAGGTGTGGCTGGGTTCAGGAGGCCTGGGGGTGGAAGCTGCTGCAGAGGTGGAGGTGTGGCTGGGTTCAGGAGGCCTGGGGGTGGAAGCTGCTGCAGAGGTGGAGGTGTGGCTGGGTTCAGGATTCCTGGTGGTGGAAGCTGCTGCAGAGGTGGAGATGTAGTCAGGTGGAGGAGGAGGCTTGGTGCTGCGAGTTGCCATTGAGGTGGAAGTATAGCTGGGCAGTGGAAGCAGTATAGAGGAAGCAGCTGTAGTGATGGGGGTGGGGGGGGGCAGCAGCAGAGGTGGAAAAAGTATCACAGTACCACAGTATCAAACCTGTTGTAATATTGGTTAAAAGTATTGGCTCAGTCCACATCACCTTCCACAGACTGAGAGTTTTTCAGTCTATCCAGTGATGGTCCTCCTGCCCCTCCACCCCTCCTTGGTGTTATTGTTGTCTAGCTGTCTCTCTACCTTTTTCTTGTACTCCACCTTAGCTCGATGTCGTGTCTTTTTATCGTTTACCGTTGTACATTCCTCCGTCTTTCTCCATCCCCATTCTGGAACGCCCTCTTTTTCTGGTTCAGGAGGTCTTTGATGTCACTGGTGATCCATGGTTTATTATTCGGATAGCACCTTACAGTCCTCACTGGAATCACAGTGTCCCTACAGAAGTTAATGTAGTCAGTGATGTTGCTGACCCTCCTGTCCATGTCAATGTCCATTTCTTCTTCCTCCAGCAGTACAGCCCAGTCTGTGACATCAAAGCAGTCTCTCAATGCATCACCTCTGGTGACCACTTCCTGAAAGATCTGGTAGTAACAGGAAGTATTTGTACACAAGGTCTGTATGTGGGTTGTATATAGACCATGCTGTGATCAGATCTACCCAGTGGTGGAAGAGACACTGCCCTGTAAGCCTCCTTCAAGTTAGCATAGAACAGATCTAATGTCCTTTCTCCACATGTTGGACAGTCCACATACTGTACAAAGCCAGTCAGGCAGGAGGATAGAGAGACGTGGTTGAAATCCCCTGTGATTGCAATGAATGCCTCAGGATGCTGGGTCTGTATGTCCACACATGAGTCTGGTGTATTGTCGTTCAGCCAGGACTCAGACAGAGATCAAACTGCTCTCCTTATACAGCCGTTGGTTCCGCACAAGCACCTCAAGCTCATCACACTTGTTTGGTAGCGAGTTAGCGTTTCCCATAATCACCGAGGGCAGAAAAGACTTGTACCTCCACCTCCTGTTGTCCCTCTTTGCCTTTCGTTTTGCTCCAGCTCTGCATCCACGGTACAGCTTTTTTAGCTCGGTCGGAATTGGATGTTTAATTCCTCGACCAATCCTTGACAGAGCCAACGGTTCTTCTCTTGTGTACACTGCTCTAGTACTGGTAGCAGTGCACATTGTCAAAAAATATAAAAAATAAAACGAAATGTAAGTAAAAAGCAGATTTCTAAAAATCACTAAAAAAGTTTAGATAAAAACTAAAAATGACATATGATTATATAAACAACGAACAAAATTGAGAGCTATGCAGACTTGCTGCCAATAAAGCCGGCGCATAGCAACTGCTGATAAAGCAGGGCTTGTTGAGCCTCATTTTGATTGAAAACCTCCTACCCAATGGGAATGAGTTCTGTCAGATTCACCGCTTACTTGGTGGTAACATCATGTGGTTTCATAGCCTTTGACAGTATAACACATTCTCTTGTCTGAGGTCCAGATACATCGTGGGTAGGGTAGGCTTAACGCTTAAAATACAGTTGCTGTTAACTATGGGTACACGTGTTTATCATGGCTGCCTCGCATATCCGCATGACTTTGGTGCATTAGTCTTCAGAAATTAACGTTACGCATATACACACTGCAGTATGTAGTGTGTGTAAGCTATCTTTTGATGTTTCCTGCACCGTGCTTGGTGTAGAGGCTATAATACCGCCGCTGTCGCTTTTTCTGCCGTGATCTTAGAACAAATGAAATGCTAACCACTCCTATTCACCTCACATTCACTGTTTATCAGAGTGCTTCTGCTAACATGCTGTAAATTCAGTGGCAGTGTCCAGTCTCATTGGATCAGGTGTCCCCCCTGGTGGAATCCTCCGGTAACAAGCATACTACATAGGAAGTATGTGAGCAGTTATGCTGAGAAATTGAGACGATTACTTTCATGAATGTGAAGTGAAACAGCAACTGTATTTTCAGCCTAAATCTGACATCAGGTATGATTCCCCTGCCTGTTGGATCGGGCCAGTGATGATTGATCTCTGATTATTTCCTGCTTATTGATCATCCGTTCTCTCGGAATAACGACTATATTTTCCTCCCTTAAGGCCACGCTGTCCCTCCTGCTCAACCACCTCAGCCTGGTGGCATCCTTCAGCTTTTCCAACAGGATGACACACCAGAACTTGGCTGTCTGCTTCGGCCCAGTGCTCCTCACTCCAACCCAGGAAGCCTGGAGGGCAGGAGGAGGAGGAGCAGGACGGGCAGGAGGACTAGAGAAGGGCCTGGGTCCTGGTGAGGAGATGGCAAGTGCTGTGGACTTCAAACGGCATATTGAAGCCTTGCACTACCTGCTCCAGATGTGGCCAGGTGAGATGGGGGGAGCAGCACTGTCAATAACCTGAAGCCCCACCCACTTTGATACCCTGTTGTTGCCATGGTAACCATTTAATCACTTGGCTCAGCTTCAAATTTTTTCTCCTAACCTTTCTCCTCAGTGCCAACCCATCGAGTCCCAGCAGACGACCACACCGACCCCACATCTACCCATAATCCCTCAGGCCAGTATCAGCGCCGGCCTGTCCTGCGACTGGCTCTGCCTCCGAACCCCGAGGAGGAGGTTGTGGTGTCACGTCGAGGACGTGGAGGCGTGACCAGACTGGAGAGTCCACCCCCGATCAACCGATACGCTGGAGACTGGAGCGTCTGCGGACGAGACCTTCTGTCCAGACAGGAAGCCGACTACGATGAGGTGGCAGGAAGTGAGAGCGATGCAGGTAAAAGCCGTCTGTAGCCCAAGTATCTGCTTTATCCAAACGCGATTCATTCTGAATTAGTTTGAGATCCTAATGACCAAAAGTGGAAAACAAAGAGATGTAAAAAGATCTTATCTTAGAAGGTTAGGTAAGAACGTTGATGTTAGAACATTTAGATCCCTTTAGAGCTGTTCTTGACTCCTCCTGATGGTTCTTATTGTTTCAGGCAGTGGAGATGAAGAGGAGGGGAGGAAAGAGGTGTGGTCATCAGGCGGAGGTCCTCTGTATATGGACGAATTCATGGACTTTGATGCTCCGTTTAATTGTCGGCTCAGTCTGAAGGACTTTGACACCCTGATCCACGACCTGGACCGAGAACTGGCCAAACAGATCAACATCTGCCTGTAGAAGAGGAGGAGGAGGAGGAGGAGGAGGAGGAGGAGGAGGAGGAGGAGGAGGAGGAGGAGGAGGAGGAGGAGGAGGAGGAGGAGGAGGAGGAGGAGGAGGAGGAGGAGGAATTAGATTTTCCTTCAGGTGTTTGAATCAGCTCCAACAGTTTAACGTTGCCTTTATTGGGACAAGCAGGGATGGTTTGCAAAGTTCATCAGTTTCTCAGTGTTTATGAGAAAACCTTCTGAGAAATCTGACATTTGTTCAATTTGTCATATTTATATTTGAAGGATGTTCTAAAGCAGGGGTCAGGAACCTTTTTGACTAAGAGAGCCATGAAAGCAAAAAATTTGGAAATTTATTTCAATGAGAGCCATATAATATATTTTAAAAGTGAATCAGTAGCTCTTGGCTCGCTTTCTTTCTGCCGTCTCCTGCCGGGTATTTTGATGCAAAGGTAGCATGGCGCGTGTCGAAGTGCCGCTTTACATTCGACCGTTTCATCGATGTAATTTTGTCTTTGCAAATTAGACACACCGCAGAATTTGCTCTCTCCACAAAGGCGAATTCTTCAGTCCATTCGGCCTGAAATGTACGATACTCGTCATCTT
Source organism: Leuresthes tenuis (assembly GCF_036924035.1). Lineage (NCBI taxonomy): Eukaryota > Metazoa > Chordata > Actinopteri > Atheriniformes > Atherinopsidae > Leuresthes > Leuresthes tenuis. The sequence continues at coordinate 159,482 of NW_027325374.1, forward strand.
TTTTTCTTTTTCGCCATCTTCTTTGTCGAAGGGTTAGCTTTGAGCTAATGACCGAGCAGACTGATTCAAAAGGGGCCGCTGCCAACGTAGTCCAGTATCATCCAATTAAAATAATGGACAATTGCTCCTGCAGCCCTGAACAGGACATGAAAAATCGATGGATGGATTAAAACAAGTGAGAATATTTTGTTTTATCTGCGAGCCAGAGGCAATCATCAAAAGAGCCACACCTGATCTAAAGGTTTCATCTAAATAGGAGCAAAATACCCTTATGTTAATTATTACAGTAATTATGAGAATTGTGAGATAAACAAAACCACGACATTTTATAGTTACTAATTTATGATCACAGATTTTTGGCAAGAACAAAACAATTATGAAGTTTATTCAGTTTTAATGAGATACAAAGACAAATATGGACAAAAATCCCTTTGTTGGTCAGATTAAAACTTCCTGCTCGGGACAAACCGAGGCTTGGTGGTGAAACAAGGTTTTTGTTAAGAGATGAACATCATCAGCCATTGAGTTAATTATTAATATATTTATACATTTACGTGATTCAGAAGCATCATTAAATATGAATAAATCAGCGCCAAAGTCAAATTCATCCTCCCAGTTCAAAGAGGAATCTGGTTTCCCAATAACAGAAAAAATTAAAATGTCTGAAACATCAGACCGTTTTCTCATTATGAAATGTTTGAATCAGAAGAAAATACAAAAACTAGAATTCAGCAGATCTTTGATTCACTCTGCTGTCAGCAGAAAATTCATATCCAAAAATGTGTGATTAAGAATTAACAAATCAGCAGAACTTAGTACCAGGATTAGATCTTCGGTCAACGTCTTGAAGAAGGAGAAGTTCTGTGAGGAGCTGCAGGAACCTGTAGGACCCTTACTGCTGATTCCTCCTTCACCCAGTCAGCAGGAGTTCTGCTTGATTCTAACAGCTCCCATCACAACAGACACTCTGAAGTCTCACATGTGAAGATGACCAAGTTCTGGGCATCAGGGTCCATTTAAGGTGGGTCCTGATGGGTCCTGGTGGGCTACAGTGGGTTCTGTGGGCCCTGTTGGGTCCTCTTGGGCCCTGGTGGACTACAATGGCTTCTGTTAGTTCCTGGTGGACTACAGTAGGTTCTGTTGAGTCCTGGTGGACTATAGTAGATTCTTTTGGGTCTTGTTGGGCCTTGTTAGACGACAGTTGATCTTGTTAGGTTCTGTTAACCCTTGGTGGACTACAATGGGTCCTGGTGGACTACAGTAGGTCCTTTTGGGGTCTTGTTAGGCCCTATTGGGCCCTGTTAGACTACAGTGGGTTCTGTTGGGGCCTATTGGGCCCTGCTGGACTACAGTAGGTCCTGTTGAGGTCTCTGGTGGACCCCGTCAGACTACAGTGGGCCCCTGGTAGGCCCTAGTGGACTATAGTGTGGACTATATTGGGTCTTGTAAGGCCCTGTTTGGTCCTGGTGGACTACAGTAGGGCTTGTGGTTCCTGTTGATACCTGGTGGGTCCTGTTCTGTTCTTGGGTTGTTTGCACTGTTGAAATCATACTTAGTTGAAAAGAAACGCGTAGTTGAAGTGAACAAACTGCTGACTTCGCCGCTCTGCTGGCGCTGTCAGATTTCCTCTTCTAGGGTTTGAACCCGAACTCTATAGGGGCTTCAGGGACAGGGCGCCCCCTGCTGGTGCCTGTGCCGGCTTCTTGGTCCGGCAGCTGGTTCTGGAGCAGAGCGAGGTGAACTGCAGTGTATTTCAGTATTTCCATGGTACAGAGTTTCAGACTGTGAGTTTGTGAAGCCACAGAGTCATTTTTTGTTGTTTGTTTTTGACAGTATTACCTTTTTTGCACAGTTTCGGTCAGCACTTGTGTTTTTTATTGACAATGACAATGTTTCTATGCAGATAATGTAACCAAAGTGTTAAAGCACAGTTCCTCTTGGAGCAACCACAGCAGCCTGTCTGTATGTCTTATTACTGCAAACATAAAATAAACTCATTATTTTACTATGGGCTGATGGACTGAGTTATTAAGCTGCGAATCTGAGGAAGTATTGCAGTTAGGTCCAGGAAGTTCAGGATATGTTGCAGTAGTGATCCCAAAAGCCATGAAGGACTGTAAACCTGACCCAAAGAAGGATGCTATAATGTCACAGGATGTAAACAACATCCCAATAGTAAAAAAAACACAGCAACATGGATGAATAGCACAGAAATGGATTAGCCCTCAGCACAGTCTGACAGGACTCATCTGTTGTTATTCAGCCACCATTTTCTCCAAAGAGCGAAGAGAGTGAAGCTGATCTGAATTCAATTCAGTTTTATTTATATAGCGCCAAATTACAACAATTGTCATCTCAAGGCACTTAAATAATATAGTCCAATTCAAGCCAATTGGAATTCAATTCATTGTAATCATAATCCAATTAATTCATATAGAGCCAATTCAAAAACAATATCCCAGCTAAGGAAACCAACAGATTGGACCGAAACTTGTCTTCAGTCCAATCTCCCGTGGGGGACTGTGGAAAGGAACGACTCCCTTTAACAGGAAGAAACCTCTGGCAGAACCAGAACCAGGAAGAAACCTCTGGCAGAACCAGAACCAGGAAGAAACCTCTGGCAGAACCAGAACCAGGAAGAAACCTCTGGCAGAACCAGACTCAGGAAGAAACCTCTGGCAGGACCAGAACCAGGAAGAAACCTCTGGCAGAACCAGAACCAGGAAGGGTGGCCATCCGCCTCGACCAGCTGGGGTTTGAGAAGACAGAAAAGAGGGAAAAGAGGGGGGAAAAACACCATAACACCATTCAAAGGATATCTGTTGGAACAGGGAAACACAAGTTTATAACCACAATAATGTCACAGGGACATAATATCAATTGAGAAATTAAACAGGGGGAAAAAGAGAGCAAAGTGAGGAAAGGTGTGACAGATGAGGTCCCCCAGCAGTCTAAGCCTATAGCAGGTTAACTATGGGATGTTTCAGGATTACCTGAGCCATCCCTAACTATAAGCTTTATCAAAAAGGAAAATTTTAAGCCTAATCTTAAAAGTGGAAAGGGTGTCTGCTTCCCGGACATTTACTGGCAGCTTATTCCACAAGAGAGGGGCCTGATAACTGAAGGCTCTGCCTCCCATTCTGCTTTTAGGGGCCTGATAACTGAAGGCTCTGCCTCCCATTCTGCTTTTAGAAACTCTGGGAACAACAAGTAAACCTGCAGTTTGGGAGCGAAGTGCTCTGTTAGGAAAATATCTTACATTGAGATCTTTAAGATATGATGGAGCTCGGTCATTAAGAGCTTTATATGTGAGGAGAAGAATCTTAGATTCTATTCTGAATTTAACAGGGAGCCAATGAAGAGAAGCTAAAACTGGAGAAACATGATCTCTGCTGTTAGATCTCATCAGAACTCTGGCTGCAGGGTTTTGGATCAGCTGGAGGCTTTTCAGAGAATCTGTGGGACAGAACAATAATAAAGAATTACAGTAGTTCAGTCCTGAAGGAACAGATGCATGGAGCAGTTTCTCTGCATCACCCTGAGACAGGATGGTCCTGATTTTAATGATATTACGAAGGTGAAAGAAGGCAGAAACCTGTTTTATATGTGCGTCAAATGATAAATTCTGGTCAAAAATAACTCCAAGGTTCCTCACTGTAGAACTAGAAGCCAAGGAAATACCATCTAGAGGAACTATATAATTAGACAATTTCTCCCTGAAGCGCTCAGGTCCAAAGAGAACAACTTCAGTTTTGTCTGAATTTAAAAGCAGACAGTTCTGAGTCATCCAGGTCTTTATGTCTTTAAGACAGGCTTGTAGTCTGACCAACCTGTAGGTTTCATCTGGTTTCATAGATAAGTACAGCTGAGTATCATCAGCATAGGAACTTTAGGCCATGCTGTCTGATAATGTTACCTAATGGAAGCATGTATAAAGTAAAAAGAATCGGTCCAAGCACAGAACCCTGAGGAACTCCATGACTTACTCCAACGTGTGAGGAAGATTCTTCATTTACAAGAACAAACTGGAATCTATCAGATAAATATGACTTAAACCAGCCTAATGCAGCTCCTTTAATCCCAATAACATGTTCAAGTCTCTGTAACAGAATGCTGTGATCGATCGTATCAAATGCAGCTCTGAGATCCAACAGGACAAGAAACAAGTCCGCTATCAGAGGCTAAGAGGAGATTAAGAGCTGATGTCACACTTTAATCAGCTTTAAAAACACTAAATTCCATCATGTTTAATGAGAGGAAAATGTAGACATATGACAGAGGGATTATTTAAGAAGCAAAGGGTTTTGGTTGAGATTGTTATAGAGGTATGATTTTTCTAAAATGATGTGCACAAAACAAATCACAATGTTCTTTTCTATATATAAGACAAAAATAAACAAAAGGCTAATCTTATGATGTTAGATAAGAATATAATCAGAATCAGCTTTATTGGGTACAGGTATATATATATATATAAACATAATGCATTGTAAACAATTGTTTACAATAAAATTATGAACAAAAATATGTCCAGTAATGTGCAAATGGACAGTGTATATATAAATATTATATGATAACAGTGAATTTGAGCACATTGCAGGTATTTATAACACAGATGAAGGTGATGGCAGGAAGGATTTCCTGAAGCTGAATGATTCTCCAGGAGATGGAGCTCTGCTGTCTGTCCTGTATGTGATGAAGAGGCTGGTCAGGATTATCTGTGCAGGAACAGTTTGTTCAGAGTCCTCCTCTCCATCACAGCCCCACATGTCTCCAGATTGAGTCCAATAATAGAACAGCCCTCCTGATCAGTTTGATTGATGCTGTGAAGAACACAAACAGAAAATCTCCTGCATACATTAAAGGATCTGAGCTAGGTCAAAGAAAAGATGATAGAAGGTAATATTTCTTAGTGTTCGACGGGACCAGAGGATTTGAGATGAAAACAGGACCGAAGTTCAGAGCTCATACTGTTCGGCAGGTTGATGATGAAGGTTTCCAGCTATGATGGTTTGTTTGTGTTGTTTCAAAAGAGTTTTATTTTAACCTCCTATATACTGTCAGTGTTAGGGTTAGAAAGCGTGCGCTCACCGGGTCTTCGTTCTCCTGTACACCTTTATCTTGATAAAACAACAGGTTTTACCTGCCAGTCCATTCTCAGGGCTTTGTGACTAGTTGCTTTACAGCTGGAGTACATGCTCCGCCCAGGTAATGTCTCAGTTGGAGAGCTTAAGCTTTTGTTTTGGGCTTCTCTCTGATTGGATGAAACAAAAAGCAACGAGCGGCTCAGAGCGCCGATTGGCTGCTTCTTGCAGACTCTCCATCTCTGAGCGGCTGTCGGGGGGCGTGTCTGTGCGCGCGGCAGGCAGCGGAAGGTCTCCCGAGTAAAATGGCTGAAACAGAAACGAGAAGAAGAAAAAACTGACGAGGCGACCAGGAGAAGCTCACGCGAGCATCTGGTTTGTGTTGGTGTGACGTGGATTGTACCGGATTCTCCCGCTTGGAATTTCTCTTTGAACTGTGCGAGGTGAGAGGCACGCGCAAATTAAAGTGCGCAACAGCAGCTGACGGCCCAAGGCGAGCCTCGCTGTACTATATCATCTCCTGATAGATCAATTTAAAGCCAGTTTACTGACCTGAATCCAGTTTACAAACCAGTTGACTAACCTGAAAGTAGTTTATAGACAAGTTTACAGACCAGTTTACCAACCTCAGACCAATTTATAAACCAGTTTACTGACCCCAGACCAGTTTATAGACCAGTTCAACCTGGAACCAGGTTATAGACCAGTTTACTGAACTGAGACCAGTTTATAAACCAGATTACTGACCCAAGACCACTTTCTAGACCACTTTACTGACCCGAGACCAGTCTCCAGACCACTTTACTTAGCTTAGACCAGTTTCCAGGCCACTTCACTGACTCAGGACTAGTGTTCAGACCACTTTACTGAACCTAGACCAGTTTCTAGACAACTTTACTGACCTGAGACCAGTTTACTCACAAGCTAACCGACCTCAAAAGAGCTTACTGACCTCAGACCAGTTTAGACACTAGTTAACTGGCCTGAGAGCAGTTTACTGACCAGCTAACCGACCTCAAAACAGCTTACTGACCTCAGACCAGTTTAGACACTAGTTAACTGGCCTGAGAGCAGTTTACTGACCAGCTTAATGACTCAGACCAGTTTACTGACCTGAAATCAGTTTTCAGATCAGTTGACCAGGCAATAAACAAATAATTTTTTACATTTTCTATTAGTCACCAATCAATAACTGGAATCAGTGACTCACCTTTGACCTGTAACGTGTTCCTCTGTCAGAACCTTTCATAGCTGCAGCCTCAGCTACTATAGTTTGAGATGTGAAATAGAAAATTTTGGTCAGTTTTACAAACTTAAACCTGCTGGCTTGGTTTTAGAAGCTTTCAGTTACCGTGGTGATGAATACTAGAACTGGACCACAATGTTGAATCAGAACCACAGACCTGATCCTGGTGCATAGTACAGAACTAGGTCTCAGTTGGTTCCATCTTTTGGCGTTCCTCTAATTTAGAAGAGTCTCAATTAGTCTGGAAAGATAGTTTATTAACGTATAAGAAAGCACTTCATAAAGCTAGAACTGCTTATTATTCATCATTGATAGAAGAGAATAAGAATAATCCCAGGTTTCTTTTCAGCGCTGTTGCCAGGCTGACAAAGAGTCCGAGCTCTGTTGAGCCATGTATTCCTTTAACTCTCAGCAGTGATGATTTCATGAGATTCTTCATCAATAAAACTGTTTCTATCAGAGAGAAGATTAATGGAATCCTTCCCATTATTATCACTGATGTATCATCCAGTAGAGCAGCTTTAGAAGCATCTTTAGAACCTGAATTGTATTTAGACAGCTTCTGTCCAGTTGATCTCTCTGAGCTAACAACAGCAATAGTCTCTTCTAAACCTTCAACTTGTACTTTAGACCCAATCCCAACCAGACTGTTCAAGGAGGTTTTCCCCTTAATCAATACTTCCATATTATATTTGATCAATCTGTCTTTGTTGACAGGATATGTGCCTCAGACTTTTAAACTTGCTGTAATTAAACCTTTACTTAAAACCTGTTCAAAACCTGTACCATTCCATATCTGTTCCAACAGGTATCCTTTGAATGGTGTTATGGTGTTTTTCCCCCCTCTTTTCCCTCTTTTCTGTCTTCTCAAACCCCAGCTGGTCCAGGCGGATGGCCACCCTTCCTGGTTCTGGTTCTGCCAGAGGTTTCTTCCTGGTTCTGGTTCTGCCAGAGGTTTCTTCCTGGTTCTGGTTCTGCCAGAGGTTTCTTCCTGTTAAAGGGAGTCGTTCCTTTCCACAGTCCCTCAGGCTCAGGACGGGAGATTGGACTGAAGACCAGTTTCGGTGCAATCTGTTGGTTTCCTTAGCTAGGATATTGTTTTTTGAATTGGCTCCATATGAATTAATTGGATTATTTTTAAATTAATTCATTGGATTTCATTGGATTCCAATCCAATTCACTATATTATTTAAGTGCCTTGAGATAACATTTGTTGTAATTTGGCGTTATATAAATCAACTAAATTTAATTTACTTAAAAAACCTACTCTTGATTCTGAAGTGTTGGCTAATTATCGACCTATATCCAATCTCCCTTTTTTTGTCTAAAGTTCTAGACAAAATAGTTTCAGCTCAACTTTGTGATCATTTACACAGAAATAATCTGTTTGAAGAGTTTCAGTCAGGATTCAGAGTGCATCATAGCACAGAAACAGCACTGGTGAAAGTTACCAATGATCTCCTCTTAGCCTCTGATAGCGGACTTGTTTCTTGTCCTGTTGGATCTCAGAGCTGCATTTGATACGATCGATCACAGCATTCTGTTACAGAGACTTGAACATGTTATTGGGATTAAAGGAACTGCATTAGGCTGGTTTAAGTCATATTTATCTGATAGATTCCAGTTTGTTCTTGTAAATGAAGAATCTTCCTCACACACCAGAGTAAGTCATGGAGTTCCTCAGGGTTCTGTGCTTGGACCGATTCTTTTTACTTTATACATGCTTCCATGAGGAAACATTATCAGACAGCATGGCCTAAAGTTACATTGCTATGCTGATGATACTCAGCTGTACTTATCTATGAAACCAGATGAAACCTACAGGTTGGTCAGACTACAAGCCTGTCTTAAAGACATAAAGACCTGGATGACTCAGAACTGTCTGCTTCTAAATTCAACTGAAGTTGTTCTCTTTGGACCTGAGCGCTTCAGGGAGAAATTGTCTAGTTATATAATTACTCTAGATGGTGTTTCCTTGGCTTCTGGTTCTACAGTGAGGAACCTTGGAGTTATTTCTGACTCACATATAAAACAGGTTTCTGCCTTCTTTCACCTTCATAATATCATTAAAATCAGGACCATCCTGTCTCAGGGTGATGCAGAGAAACTGCTCCATGCATCTGTTCCTTCAGGACTGAACTAATGTAATTCCTTATTATTGTTCTGTCCCACAGATTCTCTGAAAAGCCTCCAGCTGATCCAAAACCCTGCAGCCAGAGTTCTGATGAGATCTAACAGCAGAGATCATGTTTCTCCAGTTTTAGCTTCTCTTCATTGGCTCCCTGTTAGATTCAGAATAGAATTTAAGATTCTTCTCCTCACATATAAAGCTCTTAATGACCGAGCTCCATCACATCTTAAAGATCTCACAGCTGGATATTTCCCCAACAGAGCACTTTGCTCTCAGGCTGCAATCTGTTGGTTTCCTTAGCTAGGACATTTTCTTTAATTGACTCAGTATGAATCTGAATAATTTGATATTAAAAGACTTTGAGTATATTGGATTATAATTGTATTACAATGAACTGGCTTCGAATTAGCTTGAATTGGATTGCCATTGACATTTGTTGTGATTTGACACTTTATAAATGAAATTGAATTGTCTCCTCAGGGTCGTCCTGAACTCCAGGGCTCCTTGTCCCATCATGCCCGTCGACATGGCCGTTAGGATCTGCCTCGCCAGCTCTCCTCCTCTGCGCTCCTTCCTTAGTAATCATGACAACCACTGTTCATCGACAGCCACTCTGTTTCCACACTGCCGATTGCCACGACCTTGTCTGTCCTCTGGATGCTGCCACGCCTTCGCCACAACAACAGCCTCTACAGCGGCTGGCGTAGGCAGCAGTACCCAGGAGACGCACAGCGGCAGCATGAGGAAGAGGGTGGTGTTTGCCGACTGTCGGGGTTTGGCACTCACTACCATTCACGTCTTCAATCAGGCTGAGGACGACCCGCTAACCGAGCTGCAGTTCCACCTGACCGAGATAGAGTGCGTCGGTGCCGGACTGCACCTGACAGACGTCAGAGGTGATCAAGCCAATCAATGATAACCATGGTCAAAGTTATTAAAGCAATTTATTGATTAATCAGTGTGAGAGATGAATGGAAACCATTGTGGTGATTAGTTACCGAGTCTTTAATCCAAACATTCAGTATTCTAAGATCACAGTTGATCCACTTCCTCTGGTTCTGGATTAGAGTGGATATTAAACGGTTACATCTTTACTTTCATAACAGCTGCTCTGATTGGCTGCTGCCGACCACCATCAATAATATTTTGTCTTAGATAAAAAGAATCTGGACCAAAGAACTTAGATCCATCCAGTCCTGAGTGGGCAGAGGTGGAACCTCTCTAACCCATGAGCCATATTTTTGTTACCAAACCGCCCCTTGTGTTCTGTTTCCAGACTCATCAGATTCCAGTTCCAGCTTGGTTCTGAACTTCATCCCACCGGCTGCGGACTATCTGGACCTGAGAAACCGTCTCAAAGCCCAGCAGGTTTGTTTGGAGACTTGTTCTGTTCAGGAGCGCCTGCTCTCTGGTACCATCCAGGTGCGAAACATCTGCTTTGAGAAGGCGGTGTCAGTCCGGATCACCTTTGACTCGTGGAGCTCCTTCCAGGATGTTCCGTGCAGATACCTGAACAATGTCTATGGCTGCCCTGACACTGATACCTTTTCCTTCTCGGTTTCACTACTGGAGGACCTGAATTTTTCCAGCAGAGTGGAGTTCTGCATCCAGTACCAGACTCGGGACCAGACCTTCTGGGATAACAACTTTGGGAACAACTATCAGCTGGCAACGGTGGAACCGAATGGCTGTTCCAGCCAGATTCCAGAGAAAACAGCAGGGCTCGAGATCCAGAGGGACCACAGACGAGAGAAGAGGGATGAAATGGAGTTTGATCCGTTTGGAAGTCCCAGAACATCGGCAGGGATCTTCCCTGAGTGGCAGAGCTGGGGTCGGGTAGAGACCAGCGCCCCCTACTGGTGACACTGGTTTTAAGGTTGCACTCAGTCTGTGATTTTATCCTCCAGATGTAAGAGTCACACAAGCTTCACATGAGCACCAAACCTTACTCTAGAAATGATCCAGAACCCTTTGTTTACACAGCACTGCTTTCACTCTGTTTAGGACAGATGCTGACCTCTGGGTGGACAGTTAGAGCAAAGCATCCCGGTCAGTTTCTTTCCAAATCCTCCAGGCTCTGAACTGACCTAGAACCCAAGCTGATCCTACAAATCTTTTGGAATATGCACAACTTAATCCTGAAATGCAACTGTCTCAGAGCTCGTTCCTGGTCTGGTTTCAAACCCAGTTATGTCAAAGCACAGCCTGTCTGACAGCCGAACTCCCAGGAAGGACTCCTAGAACATATGTGCAGGGATTCTTTGGTGCTTTGGAAAAGCCTGCTGACATAACTTCTCAGGAGGCTTGTTCAAAGCACTAAAGAGCGACACTTTGAAATTTGCACTGGGAGACCAAAGGGTCCGGTTCACCATATCTGGAACCAGTCTCACAACCAGCATTGGAAAAAAGTTATGTCAGAACTTTAATGTTTAAACCTGAACCTGTGGGCTCATGGGGAGTCATGGAGGTGTGGGTCGGAGTTCCAGAGGTTGGTCATTAGGTCCGATGTGTGGTTACACGAAGCCTTTCATCTTTGTTACTGTAAATGGAGACTAGTTTCCTGGTCGTGGTGATGGTTTGTTGGTCAGTAAATGAAACTGGTGCTTGTCTGGTGCACATTTTAAAAGTTTTCAGGTCATTTGTCAACCTTTTTCAGCTTTTGGATTTTAAGGGATCTTTAGATGGTTGTGCAGACTGGACTCGGGGTATGTTGTAACAGCTGTGTCTGACAGTACGTATCTGTTGCCCAACTCGAGCGTGCAGCATCATTTCTTATTTCGTGGCAGTTTTTGGTGGTAAAACGAAGTATCGGTGCACTGATTCGGTTACCTGCTGAGTTCTGTCAATAAATCTCACTGTGACTCAGTCTGCTCCCTGCTGTCTGCTGGTATAGAAGCAGCACTGCAATCCAGTGGTTCTGATTCTGTCGTCAGTCTTGCATCAGAATTTTGACTCCCATGTTTTTAACGGGTTAAATTAAGTCGATTTTAATGTTTTTCACGCTGCCACATAAGGGTTCAGTTGTTTGTTTTTTCTGACTCAGTTGGACTTTTTTTGGCTGCAGAACTGTGTGGAACCAGCAGGTCTGTGGTATGCTGCTGTAGATCAGAACCACACTACTTTGGACCAGTAAGGTAGGATTCACATGAATGTGATGCTTTAACGCTCGACAGTGGGTGGAACTGATGCTTGGAGTCAGACATGATTAGTTGTACGAATTGATTGGATGGAATCTCTGCTGCTGCTGCTTAAAAAAGTTTCATTGTTCTTAATTTTCCACCCCGAGCTAATCTGGGAAAGTAAAACAGTGAACCCAGTATTCAGTTTGGCATTGCAAACCATTAAAGATTCAAAGTTACTGAGGGGATGCCTGACAGGTGTACGAGTGAGTCCAACCTCAGGGATTCAGGTGTGTGACTGCGCTGTGGCGTCAAGACGGCAAACAGTTGCAGTTGATGCTGAACAGGTGGAGAGGCGCCGTTGCACAGTATCTGTATCTGTAGCCTCCTTAATGTCTCAGGAAAGAAGGCAGAGATGAGCTAAACTTGCCGTACTTACTGTTAGCTTCCTGTAGCGAAACTGTTGTTAAAATGACTGTGTGTGTGTGTGTGTGTGTGTGTGTGTGTGTGTGTGTGTGTGTGTGTGTGTGTGTGTGTGTGTGTGTGTGTGTGTGTGTGTGTGTGTGTGTGTGTGTGTGTGTGTGTGTGTGTGTGTGTGTGTGTGTGTGTGTGTGTGTGTGTGTGTGTGTGTGTGTGACAGGAAGCTTGAAGGGAATGGAAACATGTTTAAAGTGAATGTCCACGTTCAGGTTGACCTGCAGCCTCTGAATGACTGAAACAAACACGATGTTGTTGACTCTGCTGAGGGCCTCGTGCTGAGGGCCTCGTGCTGAGGGCCTCGTGCTGAGGGCCTCGTGCTGAGGGCCTCGTGCTGAGGGCCTCGAGCTGAGGGCCTCGTGCTGCGTTCAGGTCACAGTTATCAGAATGAAAATGTTGATCATTCAGTTTCAGGTTGGGGGTTCGCTAATTATTTTTTTTAAAATGTCTGACAAACTGAATTCAGCATGAGGCCCACAGCTAGCTGCACTAATATCTCAGATTATTGTTTTTTTAATTGCTAGCTAGCAAACTAACTGACGGCTAGCATTGGTAACAAGACTGTGAAGAAAAGAGGGCTGGTAATGATGATGTCATAATGTAGCCTGTTGCTGAAGCAGGAAGTGATGTAAGCATGTCTGCTGACTTTTCCTTTTGTGTGTTTCCTCAGAATAAAAGTATAATAAAGTTGACTTATTCTTATTCTTTTCTTTTATCTTCAAAGTTGTTTTTTATTCATGCTCAGGTGAAGTGGAAGACGCCACATAAACAAAGAGCAGCGAACTGAGTGCAGAAGAATAAGAATGAAGCCTGTATCAGCTGCAGGCTGATGAGATGGAAGCTGACACACTGATTAACATTCCTGTTTGTGGCTCAGCTCTCAGATTTCCATCCAGCCGACTGATCCGACTCCACTCAACTGAGGAGACGAACAAAGAGAAATCCACACAGTCGAGCTTTTTATGCTTCAGGGGCAACATGGAGATGAAATCCAAAATGGATTAAAGCATAATCAGGATTTTAATTAAGAGTTTTCCCTGATGTTGGATTTGTGAAACCTAAAAACTCGACCAGCACACTCAGTTTGGGTCACCTGCTCTGGTTGCTGTTCTGAATAAGTTTAATATTTGGCTGCTGAAGGTCTGATGTTCATAATCTTCTCTAAGAAGTCACATGATCAATGACAAACTGTATAGAGACCATTATAGACACCCTGTTCTCCTGATTATTGCCTTTAAAGGGGAACTCCGGTATTTTTAAACCTGGACCTTATTTCTGGCATGAAATACGTTCATCTGCTCACTGAGAACAGTTTGGTGAAAGTCGGCGTCCTTCAGAAGATATTTAGATAACTGGAGATCCATATAACGGAGAGAACGGGGCTTAGAGGATGCAGCCTCTAAATAAGGCATTATCTGTCTTTATTTCACCAATACTTTAAGAAGAATGAATGAATGAACGTGTGCTATAGCTCTGTTAGCTCATAGCTCTGTTAGCTCATAGCTGCTGTTAGCTCATAGCTCTGTTAGCTCATAGCTCTGTTAGCTCATAGCTGCTGTTAGCTCATAGCTCTGTTAGCTCATAGCTGCTGTTAGCTCATAGCTGCTGTTAGCTCATAGCTCTGTTAGCTCATAGCTCTGTTAGCTCATAGCTGCTGTTAGGTCATAGCTCTGTTAGCTCATAGCTGCTGTTAGCTCATAGCTGCTGTTAGCTCATAGCTGCTGTTAGTTCATAGCTCTGTTAGCTCATAGCTGCTGTTAGGTCATAGCTCTGTTAGCTCATAGCTGCTGTTAGCTCATAGCTGCTGTTAGTTCATAGCTCTGTTAGCTCATAGCTGCTGTTAGCTCATAGCTCTGTTAGCTCATAGCTGCTGTTAGGTCATAGCTCTGTTAGCTCATAGCTCTGTTAGCTCATAGCTGCTGTTAGCTCATAGCTCTGTTAGCTCATAGCTGCTGTTAGCTCATAGCTCTGTTAGCTCATAGCTCTGTTAGCTCATAGCTGCTGTTAGGTCATAGCTCTGTTAGCTCATAGCTGCTGTTAGCTCATAGCTGCTGTTAGCTCATAGCTCTGTTAGCTCATAGCTGCTGTTAGGTCATAGCTCTGTTAGCTCATAGCTGCTGTTAGGTCATAGCTCTGTTAGCTCATAGCTGCTGTTAGGTCATAGCTCTATTAGCTCATAGCTCTGTTAGCTCATAGCTGCTGTTAGCTCATAGCTGCTGTTAGCTCATAGCTCTGTTAGCTCATAGCTCTGTTAGCTCATAGCTGCTGTTAGGTCATAGCTCTGTTAGCTCATAGCTCTGTTAGCTCATAGCTGCTGTTAGCTCATAGCTGCTGTTAGCTCATAGCTCTGTTAGCTCATAGCTGCTGTTAGCTCATAGCTGCCGTGTTGTTGTTATTGGAGGCTATGGGGGGGCTTATAGAGGGCTTTCCACACACTCGTCTACTGGGATGACGTCATCGACGCCCGCCACTGCAGCACAGCTCATTCACTCCGGTAAGAACGTCCATCGTACTCAAAGTTGATAAATATCCTGCCATGTTGCACAAAACTATGAGCAGCAAACTCTGTGAAGTTAGCCGACTGCCACAGAGCACGGAGTGAATAAGCTGTGCTGCGGGGGGGCATCAGGCTACATCACACTGGAGTTGCAGGTGACCTTAATCTGATTTGCTTCTGACAGTGTGAACAGCACAAGTCGAGTTGAATCTGACAGTTTCGACTCAGAATCAGGCCACTTTTAAACGTGGCACTGAATCGGATGCGTATCTGATTTTTTTTTAATGCGACCGCAGTCTGAACAGCCGGTCGCATTAAATCTGACGTCATTCTGACCCGCGCTGCACTGCTCCCGTCAATCGCCCCGCACACTGGGGGAAACCCCACCTCTGAAGCCTCGCAGCACCTCCTGGAGATCATTTATTTTTTTCAATTAACTTTATTTGTCGTGCTTTTACAAAACAGTGCAGCGCATTAAATGCGACTTTGACATTATTTGGCTGTTCAGACATTATTTGGCTGTTCAGACATAATTTGGCTGTTCAGACATTATTTGGCTGTTCAGACATAATTTGGCTGTTCAGACATTATTTGGCTGTTCAGACATTATTTGGCTGTTCAGACATTATTTGGCTGTTCAGACATTATTTGGCTGTTCAGATTGCGTTCGCATTCAAAACAATCGGATACGTATCCGTCACCAACTGCAGTGTGAACGTAACCTAAGGTTTTCCTATATAATTACCCATATTCAAAGCCTTTCTCCTGTTTGTCTTAAGGTTCATGTCTTTGGTCATATTGTTTTCATAAATAGTTCATATATATATATATATATATATATAATTAACAGGTTGTGTTGTATGTTTTCTTTATTCTTTATGTATGTCGGTCAAACCAAATGTGAAATTCACGAAGTAGCTCTTTTTCCCTCTTTGAAGGTGGTGCCCATACATCTGAGGTTAAATCAGCTTTATGTAGATAGTGAGAACTTCTGGTGAGCCCTTATATTTCATCACATTATGCTACAAGCGACTGGATTATTTTTTATCAGGACATGCCTCATTTCAACATGTTTCAACATGTCAAATTTACAAAGTTACACACTGAGAAAAACCAGTTGAGATCAGAACCAGAACCTTTGTGCTGAGAGTAGACAGAGCTCACCACCTGTTGTCCAATTTAAAACAGGAAGATCTAAAATAAACCAGACTGATAGAAAACTACTTTCAAAAAGAAATTAGAAGATGTTGAGTGCTCTTAAAAAATCTATATTTCCTCATTCCTTAATGTCACGGCTCGTGTGATCAGAGGTGGTCTGAGGCAGCGGCATCTCACACTGCAAATGAATGAATAACTCCACAGGCCAGAGTTTGGTTTGTCCCTTCTGAGCTGCTGTAGAAACGCAGCTGAAGGATGAGGCGTCCTGCAGCGTTTCACTGAAGTTCCATCTGCAGGTTTGATGACTGGCTCATTCATTTGTGCTAAAAACAAACGTCTCTGCAGGCCGGTTAGGGTTAAAGACAGAAATGTGCACATTCTGTTCTGCAGATTTATGAAGCGTGCGCACGTTTGGTTCTAATCACCCTGAAAGTTCTGCACTTGCATGAACTCGATTGTCAGGTCTTCTGATCAGTCATTCATAGAAGATGTTTGATCATCTCAGGCTGCAGCTGCACATTCCTCCTTCATAGGTGTGTGTGCAGGAGAAGGTGAATGTGGGGTTAATGGTGCTGATGTCATGTGACCATCAGTGACATTTCTCAGCCATCTTCACTGATTGGTACAACTCTGTTGACTGCCAGTAACGAGACAATTAAAAAACGGTCAAATAGTCAAAAACTTCATCTGATGTGAAAATTATCACAGTGTGACACAAAGGTCATGTCATAGCTCTCATTATGAATCACAGTTAGTACGGCTGGATGAATATAATGGAGTGTCGCTGTAAAAGCTGCAGCTGCAAGGAATTGTGGGACAGAATGAGCTCTTTTCTCTCATAAAGGCTGGTCCAGTGTTTCCTAAAGGAAGCATTGAAGCTCCTTTGGAGGATTCAGACAGCTCTGATCAGGGCTGCTGCTCTCATACTTCCAGCTCATTTCACTCAGTTAGAAACACACAGCCTCCATGTTTTACTGTAACAGCAGCTTCTATGGAGGGGCAGCAGCTTTGGATATTTAACATGTTCTGGTTCTGGCCCAAAGGGCGGATGTTTAGTTCAGATTAACAGTCATGATGGGTCTAAACTTTACAGATTAAACTCTCAACTTCGTATTGTGGTTAAATTTGGAGATTAAAACATCTAAATGTGGAACCCTGATTGATTTCCTGTCAGTTATTGATCAGTCTGACGTCTGATCAACATAAATAAATGTTGTTCCAGATATCAACTCCCAGCATTTAAATGAGTTTGCTGTCTGGGAGATGATCAGGACCAGAACCAGGGAACGGACCGAGCGGCTTTCAGAACATTTCATCTGAACTCAGTTGATGAATAACAGTTCTTTTCTTTTACTCTCTAAAGTCAGAACTGACCTCATGAGCTGGGAGGATGAAGAACAGGAGAAGATGATGATGGTCATTCTGGGCTCTTCTGTCTGCTTTGGTTTGGATGTTTGAACGCTTTGTCCTGAGGAGACTCTGGCTTCCAGCGTGTTCTCACATCCGGTTTGGGAGTCGCAGAAGCAGAGCCGAGTCCATCTGATCTGTCAGTAACTCAGAATCTCAGTGAAGTTTTAACGCTCAGCGCCGATGGGATGATGTCAAATACGCTGTGTGTTTATTGGCCGAATGTGACATCACAACTCTGTCTTTCATCACGCCAGAAGCTCCGTTAACGTCTGTTTTGGTCTCTCTGTTGTTGTTGCTTGTTTACTTTGTTGACCAGCTCTAAGATTGTGTTGTTCACTGTGAGAATTTCCAAAAATATTCCAAAATCAGGTGGTAAACAAATCTAAAAATGAGGTGAGATTTTGGTGAAATCTGGTTCGAAAAGTGTTGCCATCCAGAATCTGTTGTAGGTGGAATAATGTTTATTCATTTATTTATTTAATTATCTGTTTGACTTCCTATTTTTATTTTTGGAAAAAAAAGAGAGAAAAAAGCATATTAAAAAACAACAAAACTTGGCAAAATTGCTTTACAATAAATTTTACAGCAGACTGCAACTAAAATAAGATAAAGACAAAAACAAATTCCAAATTTAGATGTTCTACTCCACTTGAGTTGAAAGCCAAGGAGAAGAGGTGAGACTTTAACCTGGATCTGGTTGAGCACAGTGCTCTCACCCGTGTGAGTCTAAATAAGATGGAGCCAATCTATCTTAAACTTTAAAAGTCAGCAATAAATTCCAAAAGTAAATTGTGAAACTTCAAAATATGACAACGTAAACAGATGGTGACGTCATTCACCGGAGCGTCACGTGTTCCCAGCCGCAGGGGACTTACGTCTGACAGGCGGAACGTCAGTTTGAACGTGCGGGAGTTCCTGTCCGGTCCACGAACGCGCGCGGCCTCAACGGTTTGGGCTTCGTGCACAGCCTCGTGTTGGGCTGCGTGCAGGTGGTTTCTAGTAAAGCGTGAGAAACCGTAAATCAGAAGTTTGTTGCTTTGAACGATAGTTTACAGGTTTGTTTCGGTTTGTTGTTCAAGTGAGATTCTAAAGTCATTAATTAATTAATCCAAACATTGATCCGGATATCGGCACCAAACATTTTTATGTTAATGACTGATTGAAAGCAGCTGATCCGAACTCTGCAGGTTTAAAACAGATGTTTGAGGGGTGATGCTGCTCATTGCAGGCGGATCAGAACCAGTAGAACCAGTAGAACCAGTAGCCAGGTGGGCTGCAGGTGGAGGATGGGGGAGTCCCGGCTCATGGTGGAGGGGCTGCGGGCTCTGTGTCTGCAGAGAATCAATATGGAGGAAACCAGCATGAACACTGAGCTGGGTGAGGCGGGTCATGTGACCATATTTGTCATTACTTTCCATCCTGTGTGCAGGTGTGAGCCCCCCCCCCCACACACATATGCATGCGTACTGCTCTTTGTAGAACCAAACAAGGTTGAAACAGAACGTGATGTGGCTCGTCTCTTGTTTCAGAGTTTGCAGAGGTGGTGAAGAACTTTGAGATGGCGAGGAAGACGTGGCTGCGGGCCGAGCTGGAGCTGAAGAAGTACAAGGAACTGCTGGTGAAGTCGGATGTGGCCAAAGCTGCTCTGGAGGTCAAACTGAAGCACGCCCGCAACCAGCTGGATGTGGAGATGAAGAAACGCCACAAGATCGAGGCCGACTACCAGTACCTGGTGAGCTGAAAACGCGGCCCACAGAGGTACTGTAGCAGTTCATCTGCTGGTCCGGTTTCATGTTGGTTCAGTGATCAATGATGAAGTTACTCAGAAAGAACCGAATCAGGGTCCTCGGAGTGAAAGCTGATGTTTTACACTCCTCATCGCTGTTGTGTGACCATCACGAGCAGAAAAACCATCAGCTGTCGGACCCGTGAGTCCTGCTGCTGTGGACTCAGGCCCAGTCCTGTTGAACAAACTGTGTTTTCTCCTTCACTAAAACAACCCAAAACTTCCACACTGACAGTAGGTGGATGAAAACATATTTGTCTTCTTTCAAAACCAGCTGTGTGAACCGGAGTTTATTCACAGCAGGGTGCTGCACAGCTGGATAAAGTAGAGAACTAAGAACAATAATAATAAGAGTAAAACTAACACTAACGAACACCAACATTCATGGGAATAAAACATAACCCAGCAGTAATAAACCAAATATAGGCAGAGCTCAGAATAAAATCATCTGAAAGGATGTCAGACTGGAGCCAAAAGCCAAGAAGAGGAGATGTGAGCTGAACGTTATGTTTCTGTTTATGTATTTATCAGACGCTTTTATCCAAAGAGACTTACAGATGAAGATATAACAGCTTTATAAAAAGCTAACAATAAGCTCCATAGAAGGAACCCAGGAGTCCGACTCTGTCAGAGGGGACAGAGTAGAGATAGGGTGCAGGCAGAGAAGGAAGTGCAGAAAGATAAAGAGCAGAGATAGAGGGGGGAGGGAAGTACAAGGTAAGGGCTGGGATAGGAGATGCTCTCTGAAGAGCTGGGTTTTCAGGAGCTTCTTGAAGATAGACAGGGACGCCCCTGTTCTGGTAGCGCTCGGTAGGTCATTCCACCATCGTGGGACGACACATGAACAGAGTTTGGATTGTCTTAGGCGTGGTGTAGGAGCTGCTAGACGACAATCCTGGGACCAACGGAGGGACCCAGTTGGGACAGAAGCCTTTGCAAGAGCATTCAAGTAGATGGAGCCGCTCCATTAAGCTCTTTGTAGCTAACATCAGGGACTTGGATCTGATGCTAAGGGCAGCCAGAGGAGCTCAATGAACAGAGGGGGGGCGTGTTCTTTTAGGCTGATCCAAGACCAGACGCACCGCCGCGTTCTGGACCATCTGCAGAGGTTTCACAGGCTGGAGACCAGTTAGGAAACCAGTTAGGAGACCAGTTAGGAGACCAGTTAGGAGACCAGTTAGGAGACCAGTTAGGAAACCAGTTAGGAAACCAGTTAGGAAACCAGTTAGGAGACCAGTTAGGAGACCAGTTAGGAGACCAGTTAGGAGACCAGTTAGGAAACCAGTTAGGAAACCAGTTAGGAAACCAGTTAGGAGACCAATTAGGAAACCAGTTAGGAGACCAGTTAGGAGACCAGTTAGGAGACCAGTTAGGAGACCAGTTAGGAAACCAGTTAGGAAACCAGTTAGGAGACCAGTTAGGAAACCAGTTAGGAGAGCAATGCAGGAGTCCAGGTGGGAGATGACCATGGCCTGCAGCAGGAGCTGGGGGGCATGTTGGGTCAGGGATGGTCTGATCTTTCTCATGTTTAGTAATGCAAAGCGGCACGAACGAGCAGCCGAGGTAACGTGATCTTTAAGGTTAGTTGGTAGGGGTGTGACGTTACACTCAGCTCACGAGATCGAGACGAGATGAGATTTTAAGAAAACCACAATGAGAAAATATATGACTGCTTCAAAAGACTTTTATTTAACTGGGTTGCACATGCATTTTGAAATGTTTTATTTCAAAAGGGAACTCTGGTCTTTTTTAAACCTTATTTCTGGCATGAAATACGTTCATCTGCTCACTGAGAACAGTTTGGTGAAAGTCTGATATTTATTTCACCAATACTTTAAGAAGAATGAATGAATGAACGTGTGCTATAGCTCTGTTAGCTCATAGCTCTGTTAGCTCATAGCTCTGTTAGCTCATAGCTGCTGTTAGCTCATAGCTCTGTTAGCTCATAGCTGCTGTTAGCTCATAGCTCTGTTAGCTCATAGCTCTGTTAGCTCATAGCTGCTGTTAGCTCATAGCTCTGTTAGCTCATAGCTCTGTTAGCTCATAGCTCTGTTAGCTCATAGCTGCTGTTAGCTCATAGCTGCTGTTAGCTCATAGCTGCTGTTAGCTCATAGCTGCTGTTATGTGGCTACTTGCGGCTATAGGAGAGCTAACGGAGGGAGTTCTACAAAGGCACTCTACTGGGACTATTGCTCTGCTAAGTCTGCTAATTGAGACTAAAACTAAAATTTATAAACGTTTAAATAAAAAATATCTTTCTTTTGTGGTGTACGGTATTATTTTCATACAATGCTTGCATATTGACTGTCTTATCAGTCACTCTACTGCCATTTATCATTTCCGCCGGGTACCCAAAATACTGCCAAACAAACGATTTGAAAGTGGTGGGGGTCTCTTCAATGGTAATACCTGTATTTTCATTCTGGCTTCTTGCTGCTTCCTCTCCTTCTCCTCTTCTTCTTCTCCTTCTTTAGGTTCTGGCAGGCTAGACGTAGCAAAGGCGCATTACTGCCCCCACAGGTCACAAATAGAAGTTTGGAAAGCACACAAATCTCGCAAGACAGATTTTTAACGCGACGAGAAATATCCTCAAGTTTAATCTCACGAGATCTTGTGGTATGAGATCTCGTCACACCCCTATTGGTCATCAATCATGACACCCAAGTTTGTAGCTACCTTTGATGGAGCAAGAGATAGGGATTCAGTTTGGATGCAGATGCTGTGATGAATGGTTGGTTTGGCTGGGAAGACCAGCAGCTCAGTTTTTGGGAGGTTGAGTTGGAGGTGATGGGCTTTCATCCATGTTGATATGTCAGAGAGACAGTCTGAGATTCAGCTGAGACCGTGTGGTCGTCAGGTGGGAATGACAGATAGAGCTGGGTATCAACAGCATAACATTGGTATGAGAAGTCATGTGATCGGCTGATCTGTCCCAGTGAGTTGGTGTATATGGCAAAGAGAAGAGGTCCCAGTACTAAGCCTTGGGGGACCCCTGTGGCGAGGTGGTGTGCTGCAGAAGTGTGACCAAGCCAGGATACTTTGAATGACCGACCAGTGAGGTACGATTCAAACCAGGAGTGTGCTCTCCCTGTGATGCTAGAGAGTACGGACAAAAGGATGCTGAGGTTGACTGTTAAATGCAGCCGATAAGTCGAGCAGGAGAAGTACAAAGGACTTAGCTGTCGCTCTGGCTTCTTTTAAGGCTTCTGTCACAGCTAACAGAGCCGTTTCGGTGGAGTGTCCACTTTTAAACCCAGATTGGTTTGGGTCAAGGAGGTTGTTATGTGAGAGGTAATCGGTGACCTGCTTAAAGACCTTTTCAATGGTTTTAGACAGAAACGGGAGGAGAGAGACCGGCCGATAATTCTCCACATGAGTTGGAGGGAGGGAAGGTTTCTTGAGCAGCGGTGTAACCTGAGCTTGCTTGAATGTGATAGGAAATGTGCCCGAAGTCAGTGAAGCATTAATCACATGCTGCTGCAGTTACAGCAGGAGCAATGGATTGGAGAAGATTAGTAGGAACTGGGTCCAGCGGGCATGTAGTAGGACGGCTACATGTGAGAAGTTTAGACACACTGCTCTGAGTCAGAGGGGTAAATGAGGAAAATGTTGCAGTAGGACTTCTGCATGCAGAGTTTTTGGTACCAGGTTCTGTAAACCGTTTGCTTATAGCTGCCACTTTGTCAGTAAAAAATGAGGCGAAGGTGTCTGCTGTTAGATTGGTAGCAGGTGGAGGAGGATTCAGTAGAGTTTTGAAGATGGAACAAAGTTTCCGGGTGTCAGTAGTTCTGTGAATCTTGTTGACGGAGAAAGACTTTTTTGCATCAGTGACACTGGATGCGAATGATGACAGAAGCACCTGGAGTTTAGCTCGATCTGCAGGATCCTTTGACTTGTGCCATTTCCTTTCGGCAGCTCTGAGATTGGTGCGCAACGCTGGGAGAGAATCATTAAACCAGGGGTGAGACTGGGAGGATCGGGAGGGTTTGGTGGATAGAGGACAGACTATCCAGAGATAAGCTCAGAGTAGAGCAAAGGGACTCCGTGGCATCATTAACCTGCAGGGAGGAGAATGTGCAGGAGGCTGGATAGTGGAGGAGAGGCGGGTGGGCGACAGGTTGCAGAGGAAGGAAACCATAGGGGTAGAAGCAGATGGTCAGAGAACTGCAGAGGTGTGACAGATAGGGCCTCTGTGGCACAGTTTCTTGAGAAACTGAAGTGCTATCCCTTACCTTGTACTTCCCTCCCCCCTCTATCTCTGCACTTTATCTTTCTGCTCTTCCTTCTATGCCTGCACCCTATCTCTACTCTGTCCCCTCTGACAGAGTCGGACTCCTGGGTTCCTTCTATGGAGCTTATTGTTAGCTTTTATAAAGCTGTTATATCTTCATTTGTAAGTCTCTTTGGATAAAAGCGTCTGATAAATACAGAAACAGAAACATAAACAGAAAACGAGATCGAGCACTTTGCCAGCTTTATGGGTCGGAGGACTGCTGAGCAGTTGTAGCTCAAACGAGTGCATTAGTGTCAGAAAATCAGAAGAGTTAGGACTGTCAAGGTGGATGTTCATGTCACTAAGGACCATTATGGGACAGTCATGTTCCGGGATAGAAGAGAGCAAGGTGTCGAGTTCATTTAGAAAGTCACCGAGTTGTCCTGGAGGGCGATATACGACAATCATATAGATTTTGACCGGTGCAGTTACCAGGATGGCGTGGTATTCAAAGGTATTGTATTTAGCTTCAGGTAGCAGTTGGTTGTATTTCCATTTGTTGGAAAGGAGCCCGTTCCACCACCTCTCCCAGATGTACGAGAGGGAAAATGAGTGGTTGGTTGAAAATGCAGCCGGGGTAGCTGTGTTCTCAGGCTTAATCCAGGTTTCAGTGAGAGTCAGGATGTCAAGAGACAGGTGGTTGGCATAAGCCATGATGAAATCTGCTTTGTTTACCGCCGATTGGCAATTCCACAACCCCACAGACAAGGGTGTGTCACAGAGTGAAGTGGGCTTTAGAGAGCGGAGGTTGTTAAGGTTGGTGGCGTTTGGTTGTGTGAAACCTTCTGTGTGAGCCGGAGACAACAGGAATGGGTTTGAGGCACATTTTAAAGCAGGTGGTGTGTTTGCCTTGTTCAGTGGCTTTGCTCGGTGGACACACACAGGTAGACACGCTAGTCTTTAGCCAAGAATGTCTTTACCCGAGAATGGCTGACGCTTCCTCTGACGCTTCAGGCGCCACCCCTTACTTTATGTTGTGCACAGTGTTGGTTAATTGCACTCGGCTGAGACCGCCCACCGAGAGTTAACCAGCAAGTGTTTTCAGAGAGGGGAGGGACCACCCGTTCACAGCTCCTGAATACTCTGATTGCTTTTCAATGGCCCAACCGAGGCTACTAGGCAACAGGTTTCACCCACGGATGGGTTTTGATCACTCTCACAACAACGGATATTGAATTAGGCAAGAAGCTTAGAAAAAACTTACACTAGCAGACACACAGTTCTTTCCGTGCAGTTCCGATACCTTCAGTGAGCGATCCGAACGTGAGGAGCGATCCGAACGTGAGGAGCGATCCGAACGTGAGGAGCGAGCTGAGTTGTTGGGATGTGGAGAGTTAAACTGTTTGTTCAGATTGTTCCACCATCATCTCGCTGTTTTCACTCAGTTTTTGGGATGTTTCAGAGCATTTGGTTGGTTGACCTCAGAGCTCTCACTGGGCTGTGAATGCAGAACAGCTCAGACAGGAAGGGTGGTGCCGGTCCATTTCAAACCTTAGAGTGAGCAATAAAATCAGTCTGAAAGCGGACTGAGAGCCAATGAAGGGAAGACCAGAGCGGAGTCATGTGATCAGGCGTTTTAATCCCAGTTAAAGAAGAGCTGCTCAGTTTGGACCAACAGAACACTGGTTTAGGCCCAAATACAAAGAATCACAACAGTCCCAGAACCAGGTGAGGAACCACTGAAGGACTCTGGGGGCAGAGAAGGTTCCACCTCAGTAATAAACTAGTTTACATGTCACATGACCACACGGGCAGCATTCTGACTGTAAATGTGGACCTCCATGATGCACTGCACCGCTCCCATCTTCCTTCTCTCCTGTGGCCTCAGGTCCAACAGGTCGGGCTCAGGCTGTTGTCTGTATTGTTCTGGTTCTGCTCCCTGTTTTCTTTATCAGTTCAGATTATGAAAGAAGTTTTGATCGGTCAGAAATGTTCAAATTTCAGTTAAAGAACCTCTGAACAATGAAAAATGAATATTTTCTGTTTTTTTTTTTTTCAACGTTTCTATAAGTAGATGGTTGAATGAATGAGGGGACATCAGGGTGGGCGGTGGCCTTCAGGGGGCGCTTACAGCTCTGTCTGCTTCCAGAAGAGGCAGATGCAGCTCATGTGTGACATTCTGGTCCACGACAGTAAATCCAGTGCCTGTCTTAACGATGAGCAGAAATCTCTGTTGGCTACGTTCGAACACAGAGGAGCCAACGTGACCCTGCACAGAAGCAGACGGTGAGACTCCGCCTACTCCTCCCTGAGGGGCCGCGGCATTTTAGTTTTGAGTTAGACCGAAGATGAAAGTTTCCAGTGAACTGCTAACTGTAACCTGCCTCCGTGTCCTCAGGCTGTCGGTCATCGACGAGTCGTCCTTCCTGTCACACTCTGACATCAGCTACGACCGCACAGATGACGAAGTGGTACGAGCCGTCACACGTCTGTACGCTGGACTGAAGCAACCTGATGTCTTCAGAGTCTCTGAATGTCGTTGCAGGACTTGGACTCAACTGTGATCAAACCTCTGAGGTCCCGAGCCAGAGAGAGGAGGGTGAGTCGTTTTCATGTTCAAACTGCAGCACATAGGCCTGAAATTCTCTGAGCAGGTCAGACCAACTGAAAGTCCTGTTTCCATGTGGTTTCCTCCTTCTGATGAAGGTCAATTAAGGTTATTTATTAAGTGGCAAATCTCAACAAATATCATCTCAAGGCATTTCAATGATACTGTCCAATTCAAGCCAATTAGAATCCAATTCATTAAATTATAAATTAGTCCAATTCATACAGAACCAATTAAAAAACAGTATCCTAGCTAAGGAAACCAACAGATTGCACTGAAAATTCTCTCTGATCCAATCCCCCGTCCTGAGCTGCACGAGGCGACTGTGGAGGGAAAAAACTTCCTTTAACAGGAAGAAACCTCCATCAGAACCAGAACCAGGAAGGGTCCATCTGCCTGGACCAGCTGGGGCTGAGAGGACAGGAAAGAGGGGACAACAAGCAGTGTAACACCAGGCCAGAGACACCTGCTGAGAGAGAGAAACACAAGTTAATGACAGCAATGATGTTATCTGTACATGGAGGGAGGAGAGGTGCATCATGGGAGCTCCCCCAGCAGGCTGGGCCTATAGCAGCAGAACTATGGGATGTTTCAGGCTCACCTGAGCCATCCCTAACTATAAGCTTTATCAGAAAGGAAAGTTTCAGCCTGATCTTAAAGGTAGAGAGGGTGTCTGCTTCCTGAAGCCAAACTGGCAGCTGGTTCCACAGAGAGGGGCCTGATAACTGAAGGCTCTGCCTCCCATTCTGCTTTTAGGGGCCTGATAACTGAAGGCTCTGCCTCCCATTCTGCTTTTAGGGGCCTGATAACTGAAGGCTCTGCCTCCCATTCTGCTTTTAGGGGCCTGATAACTGAAGGCTCTGCCTCCCATTCTGCTTTTAGGGGCCTGATAACTGAAGGCTCTGCCTCCCATTCTGCTTTTAGGGGCCTGATAACTGAAGGCTCTGCCTCCCATTCTGCTTTTAGGGGCCTGATAACTGAAGGCTCTGCCTCCCATTCTGCTTTTAGAAACTCTGGGAACCACAAGGAAACCTGCAGCCTGAGAGCAAAGTGCTCTGTTGGGGAAATATCCAACTGTGAGATCTTTAAGATGTGATGGAGCTCGGTCATTAAGAGCTTTATATGTGAGGAGAAGAATCTTAAATTCTATTCTGAATCTAACAGGGAGCCAATGAAGAGAAGCTAAAACTGGAGAAACATGATCTCTCCTGTTAGATCTCATCAGAACTCTGGCTGCAGGGTTTTGGATCAGCTGGAGGCTTTCAGAGAATCTGTGGGACAGAACAATAATAAGGAATTACAGTAGTTCAGTCCTGAAGGAACAGATGCATGGAGCAGTTTCTCTGCTTCACCCTGAGACAGGATGGTCCTGATTTTAGCAATGTTACGAAGGTGAAAGAAGGCAGAAACCTGTTTTATATGTGAGTCAAAGAACAGATCCTGGTCAGAAATAACTCCAAGATTCAGGCAACCTTCCACTGACATTTGTATGTTTTACTAAAACTTGATAATGGTTGAGGCCCTGCGACATCCTTCTGTCGTCCGGAGGTTCATGAACGTTGAACTTGATGTCCTGTGGCTCCATCTCTTTGCTCTGATGTCTTCTGAGTTTTCTGACATCTTGTTCCTCCTGTCTGCTCATTGCAGCGCTCTTCGATGGGCCCGGCTGTCGGAGCTCCAGTTGGGAAGAGAAGCAGAAGTGGGAATGTTTCTGCAGAGCTGCTGGAGAGAAAAACTGTAGAGAAGGTGAACAAACTGACATGGATGTTCTAAGAAATGTTCTGTGGTCTCAGAGAAATGGCTGAAATGAGAACATTTTAAGGTGAGTGACATCAATGTGTGTTCCGAAGTGATTGACTGAATGCTGCTGCTTCACTACCTGAACACCCTTTTTCCGGTAGGCCTACCGCCCCATGCTCCCTCTGCTATCCGTTTCCTGTACTGACAACATTCAGGAAGAATCAACCACATCGTGCTCATGTGGTAAACAGACTTAATCTTAGAACAATTTCTGAACAACTCCCTACTGTTCAAGAAGAGCATGGGCCTACCACAATGTTAGTAAAACTGGCTCTACTGAACGTCAGATCTCTTCTTAATAAGTATTTTTTTAATCAAAGACCTTAGCCGCGTTTCCCAGATTCAGTAAGAAGCTCTAGCGCTAAGAGCTTCTTAGGAGCGCTAACTTAAACCGCTCTTAAGAAGCTCTTAGCGCTAGAGCTTCTAAGCGAATCTGAGAAACGTGGCCCTTATCTGTTCTTATAACCAGGATTTTTTGTTTTTAACTGAGACATTGTTGGATCAGGCCAGCAATGTTCCTACACTGATTAAATTGGCCCCTCCCAATTTGAACTACATGAGTGCTACTCGAGCGAATATAAAAAAAAAAAAAAAAAAAAAAAAAGGGGGTGGAATAGCCACAATATTCAGAGCATCCATTCAATGCAAACAGGCATATTTTGGAGACTTTACATCTTTTGAATATTTGAGCGCAATCATGAGGTGCTCGCCTCAAATTCTATTGCTTACTATCTACAGGCCCCCGAAACACTCAGCTAAAACCTTTCTTGAAGAACTGGGTGAACTGCTATCAGCCACTTGCCTAGACTTTGACTGTATCATCATTTCAGGGGATTTCAATATGCATATAGATAGTCCAGGTAACGTCTATGCAAATGACCTCCTCACACTAATTGACACTTTCAATTTAACACAGCATGTACAGGAGCCAACACACTCTCACGGCCATACACTCGACCTTGTCATCACAAAGGGCCTCAATGTCACTTTACCTGTTGAAGCTGCACTGTCTGATCATTGCTGCATAATTTTTGATGTGTTTATATCCCTGCAAATTCAGAACAGTTGTGTAATGGTTAAGAAAAGAATTCTAAATGATCACATTTGTGTTCTCTTTGAGAATGCACTCAGACACCTTGAACCCACCATCTGATTCTGTAGAAATTTTAATGGATGATTTTAACTCGAACATGGGTAATATAATGGATGATATTGCTCCTTTTTAAGATCAAAAGAGCCACTGAGAAGCCGAACGCTCCATGGAAATCTAATCCAATGGTCAATCTCCTAAAGAGAGAGTGCAGGCGGACAGAAAGAAAATGGTGTAAATCAAAACTTCCCATCCATTTTGAAATGCATAAAGAAATACTACGCAAATACAATTCAGAACCGTTGTTCTGTACATCATCAGCAATAACATCAATAATGCTATTTCTTAAATAAAACTTTTTTTTGTAGTTATTTTTTAAACAGTTAAAAAAGCTAACCAAACCCCCTCTGCCCATAGGACCTGAGTATATCAATACAGATGCAGACCGCCCCAGAGCCACCAGCTGCAACAAGGGGAGCACCTCAGTCTATGTCGGTATTTAGCTTGGTGGATGCTGAAACCCTTAGAAAAACAGTAGAAAGCCTTAGTTCTTCCACATGTGAATTGGACATTCTGCCCACCAGCTTTCTTAAAGGGGAACGCCGGTATTTTTAAACCTTGACCTTATTTTGGGCATGAAATACGTTCATCTACTCACCGAGAACAGTTTGGAGAAGGTCGGCATCCTTCGGAAGCTATTTAGATAACTCGCGATCGGCGTATGTCCATAATGACGATGCAGCCTCTAAATAAGGCATTATCTGTCTTTATTTCACCAATACTTTAAGAAGAATTAATGAACGACTGCATTGAGCAAATGAATCACTGGTTGTCACATAATTTCCTCCAATTAAAGAAAGACAAGAAGGAAATAAGCATCTTTGGTAAAAAAGAGGAACGGTATAGGATTGCCACCGTTCTCGAAAAGAAAGGACTTAATACAAAGGATATGGTTGGAAATCTCGGTGTCCTCATAGACGGTGATCTAAATTTTAACAGTCACATGAAAGCAATAACTAAGTCCGCATTCTACCATCTTAAAAACATTGCCAGGCATAGGGGGTTTATGTCCAAAGATGACCTTGAGAAATTAGTTCATGCTTTAATTTCTAGTAGGGTCGACTACTGTAATGGGCTGTTCACGGGTCTTCCAAAAAAGACCCTTAAACAGGTCCAAATGATACAAAATGCAGCAGCAAGAATACTTACAACAACAACTTAAAACAAAACGAACAGAGCACATAACCCCCATTTCGAAATCCCTCCACTGGCTTTGAGTGAGTTACAGGATTGATTTTAAAGCACTGCTGCTGGTTTTTAAATCACTTACTGGGATAGGGCTTGGACTGCATAGTGTAGTGGTATTATTTCCACCTTTCATGTGGGAGACCTGGGTTCAAATTCCCCACATGAAAGGTACTACTTCCAGTATGGGTCCTTAGGCGAAACCCTACCTGCCTACCTGTAAGTCGCTTTGGATAAAAGCATCTGCCTGAAAGCATCCAGAAAGCCCCAACAGTCTCTTGTTTTAAATCTAGACTTAAGACTAAACTTTTTTCAGACGTTTTCTCTTAACTCACAATGGCTTTTTTTCTTTGTTTCCAATGTTTTATCTTGTATTATGTTTGTTTTTATGCTTTTATTTGTTTTTGTCTTTCTATGTTTTAGTTATCTTTGAACTATTTTACTTATTTTTATATTATTATTTTTACTTTTAATGACCATCATGCACTGACTGAGTGACTGCGTATTTGTGTTTATCTGTGTGAAGCACTTTGAATTGCAATGTGCTATATAAATAAATTGCCTTGCTTTGCTTTTAACCAGTAGATTCATAGATTTTAAAGGAACAAAGAATTATTTTGAACTTGTATTTCTGTCAGCTAAAAAAAAAAATTAACACTTTTGTTCTCACCTAAAATCATTTTATACAACTGAAAACAAAGACACATAGAATACATTCGATCCAACTGAATCTTCAGAGTTTGTAGTTAGAAGCTGAGCAGTCAGGCTCCAGAGTGTGAAGGAGGGAGTTTGTTAGGTCTGTAAGGAGAATGCAGGGCAGCTACAGCAGAGTGTAAAAGTTTATGGCAGCACATTCGAAGTGTCAGAATTAGAGATAAATCTAGAAAAGCAGAAACTTCCAGTGGTTTGAATAAAGCGACCTGTTAAACATCCAGCTGAAGGAAACTCGGCTTTCAAAAACTCAACCCTGTCCCACTCAGGAGGTGGAGACCATTGTGAAGGCGTCAGTGACGACTCCTGACACCGGCAGTCAGATCCACATGGTGCTGGGAATCACACAGGAGAGCCCCGACAACCCGGCCCGGATTGCGACCCAGGAGTGTGCCGTTTCACTGGGAGGAGTAGGTGAGGCGTCCTCAGGTTCACTTTAACCTCGTCGACCCCAAACTCTGAGGTTCTGTTGTGCACTTTAAGTCCTGTTGGTCTTTATTTCTCTTACTGATGTTCAAAACAATGGGTCATCAGAACATTTTACGCCCTAAGTGGTTCATCTGTATGTTCTTACACTGACCCATCAGAACTTTGCACGGGCATTGGTGCCGGCCGGCTATACTCCACTGCTTCACTTTCATACAAACATGAGTTTTATATTCAAAGGAAACCTGTAGATGCCATAAATTCACCACCTGAAAGAAGCCTTTCAGATGAGAGGTGAAACGTCTTTGAGAACCAAGAAGAAGTCGTTTAATTGACCTTATTCAGCTCTGAGGACTTGGAACAATCTGAGATTTGCTCTGTTCGTGGTCGTGTTGGTGCTGTTGTCTCAACTCTGATGGCTCTGACAGCGCTTTGCATCACGTGCATCTGCGCAATATAATAGCTCATCGTTTGGAGTAGGCTTCCTCCTGATGAAATTAATCATAGACTGTATTGAATTAACACAGCAAAAAATGACCAATCAGAATTTTGGTCGACCCAGAACGTATTAACCAATAAGTCGAGGACTTTACAGTCCTAGTTGTGTCGGTGCTGTTGTCGGTCCTTAAGCTTTTCTCAGCTCTTAAAGGAGTAAAACTAAATGCTGTTTCCCCTGAGCTTCTTTGACATTTCAGATTTTTTTTTTTAATTGTACCCTTCCAGTGAACTTTCAACTTTTCAACTTTCAATCAATGTCAGAGTGCTTCTCAGTCTTGAATTCTTCTCTCTGAGGGTGCTGAGAACCTCCGTGTAGGCATAAACAACCCACTGCTAACCATCCTGTCTTGGTCCATTCTTCCACTCTTTGAACCCTCTGATATGTCATGTGGACCCATAAATGTGTCCAACAACCCAAAGTAGAGCCAAAGAACATTGGAGAGTAAAAATGATTCGGATAAAACCAACAGTGCCGATTGCTTAACTGCTGACATGTGAGTCCTGTTGTAGGACTTGGCTTCCTGTCTCTGGCTGCTGAATAACCTGTGACTTTGATGGTGCTTCCTTCTGTTCCCAGACCAAACATCCGTGTGGTTTCCCAGCGAAGACACCGTGGTTGAGCCTGAAGCTCCGCTGGAGGACAGAACCGTTTACAGCAACAGAGCTCAGAAAATTCTCAAACACGTGTTTCTGTCTAAAACGGTACAAACTCGCAGCGTTTCACTGTCAGACTACACAGCAAGCTTCACTTGCACTCTGACACGTTGCATCTTTCCAGGTGATCCGTCCGGAGACCTGCACGCCATGCGGTAAGAGGATCCGCTTCGGGAAGATGGCTGTAAAGTGCAAGAACTGCCGTGTGGCTGCTCATCCAGAGTGCAAACAGAAGTTCACAAACGGCTGCTCAGCTTCCAACTCAAGGACAGGAATTACAGCTCAGTCGGTACCTATGTTTGTTTTTTTGGTTGGTATCAGTGGGGTTACATGGCACTGTAAAGAATTGTATTAATGGCTAAATTACAATAAGACTGAGTTATTAAGTTCATGTTTGACCAAAAATTGGATCGGATCGGGTTACTCGCAGTCGGATTAAGACCCCGAGATAACTCAGTTGATAGTCCCGCTAAACGTGCATGTAGACCATGAAGCACGTGGTGAATTGGATTTTGCGTTCTGTGCATGCTTGAGATTTTTTTCCTGGAGTCGTGACCTGGAAGTCAAAGGAGACGATATTACTGTTGTTGTGACATGCCGTTTCATGCAGGGGATTTGAACCCAGGTCAAATATGAACAGGGTATACCTTACTTCTCGCCCAATGACAGCTGGAACAGGGTCCAGTCCACCCATGACTCTAAATTAGATTAGGTGGATCATGAAAATGGGTAGATGGATGGGACTCTGTGGCTCCTGCCTCTTTGGACTAGCTTTGGGCAGGAAGTGAGAGTGGCAGCGTTGAGGGACCCACACTCATGAGTGTTTTAGGCATTTCAGAAGTTTAATTCTGATCTTTGTAACTCTGAAGACATTTTACCACACTTATGCAAAGAACCAAACCCCAGAAGAGCAACATATCCTCTTTAAAATCCACCGTCCTGCTGTAGAGAACAAAAACCCGGTCCAAACCTAACCTTAACTCCCTATCACATGAAACAATACAATGCTTTCTGACTGAAGCCCTACTCCTCCTCAGGACTCCTTGGAGAGTTTTGCTCCACTGACTCATCCCAGGGTTCCTCAGCTGATCGTGGATTGTGCAGCAGAGATCGAGAGGAGGGGGCTGCACGAGGTGAGCTTGGACCGGATCAGGTCTCTGGTCCAGTTGACTCCTGGTACCACATTTGGATTAACTGCCTGAGGGGCTTTTATTGGCCCTCACATGAATGTCAGATTAAACATTTTCTACTGTGTGTAATGATTGATGTGAGTGTGTAATAATATGCTGACGGTACAGAGAACTGTTTGTTCTCCTGTGGTGGGTTGTGTGAGGCTGTCTGGTCTTTACTAAAAACACTGAAAAAGTAAAACCACTTTATGATAAATGAGCTCAGGTTTTAAAACTGGATTCCAAGCTTCTCTATGAGACCAGAGTTTGGATGGAATTCGGAGAACCAAACAAAGTTCTTCTTGGTCATCTAGCCTTGCTGGTTTTGAGTTGTTGGGCAGTTGTCTGAGCACAGCTGGACCAAACAGTCCCTCACTGGAACCCTTCAGAGGAACTGGTCTGAGTCCATTTTCTGAGGTCTGTGCTTGGAACTTGCTGTGGCCTCAATCCAACTCAGTAATGGTGGATTAGATTGGTTAGCTGGTCTAGTGATCTCTTAGGACCTCCTGCCTGTGTTGACTCTCTGGTTTCTCATCTCTGAGACGAGAGAACTGTCTGACCCGTTTGTCTCCATCGACAGAGAGGTCTGTACCGAGTTCCTGGTGGCGAGCGTCCAGTGAAGGAGCTCAGAGATCGCCTCCTCCAGGGGAAGCCGGCTCTGATTCTCAGTAAAGTCCAGGATATCCATGTGGTCTGTGGAGTCCTGAAGGACTTCCTGAGGCGACTGAAAGAGCCTCTGATCACCTTTAGGCTTCACCGGACCTTCATGGAGGCTTCAGGTACAAAATCTGATCCAGCTCAGTTAAAAAGTTACTTCAGTCAATAAAAACCAAAATGTGATGAATAATGGACCCGAGGGCCGCTCTTTGCATCCGTCTGTGTTCTAGAGCTGGCTGATGAAGACAAAGGCTCAGCCATTCTTCATCGGGCCATAGCTGAGCTGCCAAAGGCCAACAGAGACACACTGGCATTCCTCATGCTTCACCTACATAAGTACGATACTTCTAGCTGCTTACGAGTCTGACAGAAACACACTAGCTGGACTGTCTTCAGCTCTGTGAAATTCAACTCTGAGAGTTCCTCTTGGTTTCTCAGGGTGATGAGGAGTCTGCAGTGCCAGATGGACCAGAATAATTTGGCCCGGGTTTTTGGACCAACTATAGTAGGTCATGGGATGCCTGAGCCATCTCCAACAACCATCATGAGAGACACCAGCACTCAGCCAAAGGTCCGTTTAACATCCAGCCAACAGTATGTGGGTACTGACTGGGTTCTGGTTAAGCTCAGATGAATAAATCAAGGGTTATGTGTGTGACTCCGTTCTCAGGTTATCTGCCGTCTGTTGTCCATCCCTGAAGAATACTGGAGACGTGTCCTCACCCTTCGGACGGACCAAATCCCGCCTTCATCCTCCTCCAGTCAGATGAACCAGGACGAAGGCCATAGTGGGTTTATGCTGGAGGGTCTGTTGATGGACAAACTGATGTTGGAGGATTACATGGAGGTCTGGTTCACTGGTCTGTGACTCTTTTTAGGTCGTCTGTTTATGCCGCTGACGTCTCCAGAGTTGAACAGCTTCCAGAAAACTCCCAGTACCGGATCGGTACGAGGCAGGATCAGGAACCTGAATGCCATCACCAGCATGTAAGACCACAACACACCGGGTCCAACCCAAAGCTGTCTTTAAGAATGAGTCTCATTTGTCTTCTCAGCTTGTTACTGTGTGTTTGTGTGGTCAGCTCTGGCAGGATTTGGACAGTAAGTCAGTGCTGCGTCCGCATCTGTACGTTTTCAGAAGTCCTGCTGACAAACTGAATCATCACCATGACTGGTGAAGGTTTCAAAAGAAAGGTGTTAGTTTCTCCTGCTGTTATTGTAACAGACACTCTGGCCTTTGTGCACAGGGTTAGGGGTTAGCTGATGCCTCTCATGTGATTAACGGTTCAGGTTGTTAAAACGCAGCAGAACCTAACGTTAATAAACACCTCAGAAAACTCTGGTCATAGTTCCTCCGTCACATATCGGCTCCATAATCTCTGAACTTCACCATCGCTTCATTCCTCTGGGTTCGGTTTCAGTTTTATCGACTAATATTAAGAACAGTTACTGATGGGGACAATATTTCACTGATGCATTTAGTGACAAATGGATAGTTGGGGGTTTCCAACTTCCGATTTTTTTTAAAACATCAGTTAGAAGTCAGATTTCCTCATTGGATATAAAGAATTAAACAAATCACTGTCAGAACATTACTTGCTCATTTGTTTCTTCATCAAGGTAGCTCTATAATTAATGATGAGATTTGATGTTAACATCAGAGCAAAAAGCAGAAGAGTTTCAACTTCCAAGACACAGTGAATCATCTGAGATTGGGTGACATTTGGTTCCCTGAATATCACATTTTTTAAAAACTTTTAAATTAAACACCACAATTGTTTTATGTGACTTATTGAGCTGGGACTGACACCAAATATATTCTCTCAAACACAGAAAAATTTTACCATTCCATATTCTTTCCCCTTTTAATCATCATTGAGAGATTAGCCACTGCATCCTGAGGATAAAGTGTGGACAGATTCTTTAGTGAGCTCAGTG
Organism: Leuresthes tenuis; assembly: GCF_036924035.1. Taxonomy (NCBI): domain Eukaryota; kingdom Metazoa; phylum Chordata; class Actinopteri; order Atheriniformes; family Atherinopsidae; genus Leuresthes; species Leuresthes tenuis. Next base: position 195,399 of record NW_027325374.1, read on the forward strand.
GTTTGGCTGATGTTGATCAGAAAACTGGTTCAGTGGAGGATGAAGTTTGTCAGTCATATTACGAGGAGTGATGGTAAAAAACAATGTTATAATGAACCTGTGTCGTTTTGAATATAACCTTAGTGTGTTTGGCTGCTCTGCCTCGTGTGCAGGGGCTAATCTGCACATTCATTGGTATGTAATAGTAAAATATTGAGATGTGTAAAGTTATTTTACCCTTTTTTAATGCATACAGGGATTCTGATAAGGGAGAATACTTTTGTAATATAACAGATTAGTTTTTTTTTATGATTTGAATGAGTTCTTTAGGGACCTGGAACAGATCTGTGTGGTACTCCACATTGAACTCTGGCTATTTTCTGTCCTCAGGGGTCTACTGGAGCCGGGGAGGAAGTTCTTCACGTCTCCCACCTGACCTCCAACTGCACATTGTTTCTACATTCTGTACGTAATCCCAACAGTCTTCTGTGTTCATAATGGTTTTATCTGCTTCATACATGCAGGAAAGACCTGAAATACCACCACTAGAAGCTGATTGTGTTTTTATGTCGCCGACCTGCTGCTCTGTGTTTCAGACTGGATCAGTCAGGTGTTAAACTGTGAAAAATAAACCTTTATGTTCTCAACGTTAAAGTAAGAAATTTGAAATAAAACTAAAATATTGTGTTGTGCAGATGATGTTCTGATGTCTCTCCTGTGAGCCGCCATCAACAAAAAAACTAAATGTTAAGCGTCTAAACATCTATGGACCCATCAGAGCCACACCTGTCCAACCAGGACACTTTGTCAGCAGCTTTGGTTTCTTCTGAATAATTTGATTTATTTGGGGTGAATTCTATCCTGAGTCTTGATTTTCCTTCCTCCCATCATTCTTTTCTGGCCTCTTCCATCGTTTCATCCTGATTGTTTCGTTCTACCTCCTGGCAGAAAAGGAGGTAGCAAGGTCAGTTCAATGTCCCTCCTGTAAAACTATTCCTGGAAACCAGAGTCCAATGTCATCTCGTTCAGACGTGAAACACACTCTGCGCTCCCGCTGAATGTTAGTATTAGCGTGGTAGTGCTGTCAGCTAACCCACTTTGTTGGAGAGGGAGCGGACATAGCCCATGATAACACTCTGTAAACATGGCTTGGAGGTTATTCGGTTGCTGAATAACAGTGTAAAAGCTGTGTCCACATTATTGGTACATAGTCGAACTCTGTTGGACTCCACCAAGGCTGGCCCTTTTCAGGAGGGGTCTCCTGTTCGCCTCCCTTTGGGAGGTCTTTAGGGCACGTCCAACTGTGAGGAGGCCCCGGGGCAGACCCAGAACTCACTTTGGGGGGATTATACATCCCTTGTGGCCTGGGTACGCCTCGGGATTCCCCAGGAGGAAGATGATGGATGGATGGATGGATATCGATGTAGATTCTCAGTCATCTCGAGAGCTCGGATAATGGCAGTTGGACTACTTCTTGGTTCTTGAAGAGGATTCAGCTGTCATCTGAAAGGCTTCTTCAGCTCCAACCAACTGCTGGAGATTTAGGCTAACTTGTGACGTACTGACCCATCTATTCTCTCTGTGGGTTGTGATCTAATCTTTGGTTTTCAATGTGTTGAACTGTATATGAGACACTTCACATCAACAGGTTTGTGACTTGTTTCCTAACAATGACAGTCATCTGCAGACTTTGAAATGGTTCTGCTTCCAAACAGGCTCCCATACAGATTTATGTACAGTATGAGGGGAAAAAGGGAGACAGGACTTGGTCAGAGTAACGGCCAATCAAACGCGGTGCAGACACGCCAAACATGAAGTGAGGCCATATCTTTGCGATGCATTGATGTATCGATGCCAAACTTGGTGTACGGACTCATGACGCCTTCCTGAGCAGCCATAGGATTGCTTACTATGCTGCTAGGCCCCCCCATCGCCGCTTGCAGCTATATTCTATAAAACAGTTTGGAAGTGTTTATTCAGATGTTCAGAAGATGGTTTGAGACAGAGACCTCACGCTTATGTTTTTCTCTTCAGTTTATTCATGCAGCTCTTATCACAGCTAAGTCACATTCATCACAGGAAAAACAACAACATATACAGACTCTAAGACAAAACCACAATCAGTCCAGCCTGCAGGACCACAGCCAGCATGTTGGAGCCCAAACTGAAAGCTAACCAGCTGCTGCACAAATGTGACCCGTATACATGCATTTCAGGATGTTTCTGTCCTCCACTGTGGTCCTGACAGTTGATTTCATAACAGCTGAACTCCAACATGGCTACTGTGGGCTGCATGGACACTTCACTGTGACTACTGCTAACACTGATGCTAATGCTGATGCCATTTGTGGGCTGTATATCAAATGGCTGTGGCCACCATGACATCACAGATGATGTTGTGAAATGTCATTTTAAAGGTTTGAATTAAATGGTCAGGATCATGTTTGTAGAAGAGGGCAGATCTGGGGAGTGATAACTGAAACCTGACTGGACGAAGCCTCATTAATCCATCACTCTCTGAGGGAAATTATCACCCTCTGAATCTTCATCAAAGATTTGAACCTAAACATCTTCTCTTGTTAAATATTTTTGCTTCATTTTCTCTAAATTTCACCCAGACATCTTCCATATAAACACTTCCTGTTAGCTGCATGAGCTAACAGCGTCACTGATACAGCGTTTTATTTCATTCATCAGTTTACTGAAACATTTGGAAGGAGGTCAGAAGGAGTAAATATAACCAGCATCACCCCGACGAGTTATGGGAAATGTACTGATTAAGTTATCATGAGAAGTTGATGCATCCAGTGGCCAAAAATGATACTGCACATTAAGGCCTTTTCTGGTTGAGGTCGTCTCTCAGAGCTGGTGGCCACGCCCATTTTTAATACGCCGATCATGATGCTAACACTGATGCTAACACAGCCAAGATACAAAAAAGTGTAAAAAATACAAAATGAGAATGAATTCCTTGAAAATCACTATATCATTAAAAATCATCTGACTGGTTTGGGGGCGGTGCTGTCGCTGTGACATCACCGGCTGAAGTCCCTGTACAGTCAGTGTCGTGGCTCACGATGACGCAGGTTGTGGCTGTATCACTGTGGTCATAAACCCTCTGACAGGAGTCGGATGTGGACATTGGACTCGGTTCAAACTGAAACACCATATTTCTTTAGAGTAAAAGCTGCTGATGTTTGTTTCTGACCTATTTTTTTTGTGTTCTCAACCAGCTCGGTCACAGTCTGTCCTCAAGAGTATTTCAGTGCGCCGGTTTGACATTTTAAAACATAATGAAGGGGCGGAGCCTCAGAAACTGATTTGAGCATATCCTTCATCCACTCTAATACATCCATGATCTCAGCAGATCCTCTCTGTTGTGATGATGTCTAAGGGCGGAGCCAGTTTGTATACTTCCTGTGGGGGTGGATGGGGGGACTTTAACAGCATTGCTACTTACTGGCTACTGTTGTAATAATTAGCACCAAACAGAGTCAGAGGGAAAGTGTAACAAGGAAGTTTTAATTTGATTTAATGTAGAATGTGCATAATGAACTTGTGGGAATAATGAATGTATTTACATGTTCCAGCTGGAACAGAGACTGTCTGACCGGTGTCGTCTTGTGTGACTGTAGCTGCTATGAACTGACAGAACACGATGAAATGAAAAGTTGCTGACATGACTGACTCCAAATGAAAGCCAACCAGGTGGACAGTGTGGTACTGGAAACACTCGGTATGAATCACAGATTTAGTACTAGTTGAACTGCTGTAACTGGATTCAACTGTAGCTGCAGAGTGAAGTATTTGTTGTCAGGTTGTAATGCCATCAACATACTTTCCATATCAGTTAAACGTAGTTGTTTGGTACAGAACTACAGTCGCAGCCAAAAGTTTTGAGAATGACACAGATATTGATTCTCACAGTTTGCTGCCTTAGTGTTCATGAAGTCAGAAACTCCAGAATTTTCTGAAGAGAATCAGATGCAGTCCAGCTTTACCATGAACATGAACTTGATCCCTAACAAACCCGTTTCTGCATTTTAGCCTTGCTTACATCATCTGAGGTAAGAGGCTGCAGGTCCCTCTGTCCTGCTGACTGAGCAGCAGACTGGATGCTTTGGAATGAGGGCGGGGCTTCAAGTCATTGTTCAGGGCGCCCAGGAAAGTCCAGCAAGCTCCAGGACCGCCTCCTAAAGGGGTTCCAGCAACAGGATTGGGGCACCACCAAGAAACACTTTAGGACAGACTGATGTTCTGCAGAAAGTCCTGAAACTTTGTGAAAACCAATGTTTGTATCATTCTCTAAACTGTAGATGGATGTTTGCTTTTTTTCTTGTTAGTCTACAAGCAGAAATAATCTTGTAATAGGAGTAAAGATGAAAAATGCACTAGTTTAAGTGCTTTATAACCATTGGGTTTACTTTGTGTTTTAGTTGTAGGGTTTAGGGTTAGTGGCAGTGCAATCCTAATGCAGACTTTTGTGGTGTCATTGTGTGGTAGGGACCAGTAACCAGGTTGCTGTGGTATTTGTACAGTTTAAGGTTAACCACCTCGCTGTGTTGTTTAAGCAGCAGGTGAAGTATCTTTGTTTCAGGAGTGAGAACTTCTTGAAAGTTAGGAGGGTTCAGTTGTATTTTCAGTACCATGTTTGTTATGTTGAAGGGGGTTTGCTTGGCCTCACAGTGTTCAGTTTAGTACTTCAGTTGGAGAATTAAGTGGTAGCTGTAGGATAAACAAAGTCATATTAGTGGAAGTTGATGTTACGATTTTAGGATCTAGTACTATCTCTAAAGTTGAGTAGGATTTGGATGTACCTTGTAGTACTTTAATGGATTAATTTTGTAGAGAGGTTTAAGATAATGATGTAATGTTGGATCGTCCTCCAGGAGGTGCCACAATCTTCTGTGCAGAGCGACGAGGAATGTGATCATCAATCTGAGTCCCTGAACAGAAGAAGAAGAGTTTAACATCTCCTCAGCATTCCCAAATCATTTCTTTTTCCACCGGTTTACCCAGAGTGCACCTCACACAGGCCATAGCTATATCTGATCAGTACACTGCGGACACTGTACCTGCCAGGGTGAACCCTGATTGGTGGAGGTTTCTGGAGCCTGTCTGGCTTTTAGGACAGGAGGGGCCCCTGGTGGTTGGAGTGGGTGGGAAAGATTTAGTCATACTGATGACATCATGAACTGGACCATCGTAGTTTCCTCTGGGGACACCGCGAGCCTCGGCCATCTGACACGCAGAGACAAAACCACCAGATCAGCTGATCAGTTTATGAATTAATAAGTCAGTGGGCCAGCTGTTAATTGTTAACTACCACATGAGTCATTTGTTGGCCTACACTTGTGAACATTTAAACTGTCAGTTAACAGGTCAACAAAGTGGTTTGTATGTCACCTCGATGGTTGTTTCTGGTTAGCTTTCCTCTTTGATAAAGCTTATAGTTAGGGATGGCTCAGGTGACCCTGAAACATCCCATAGTTAGTACTGCTATAGGCCCAAACTGCTGGGGGAGCTCCCATGATGCACCTCTCCTCCCTCTGCTCTCTTTACTCTCCATGTACATATGACATCATTGTTGTCATTAACTTATGTTTCTCTTTCTCAGCAGATATCTCTGGCCTGGTGATATGCTGCTTGTTTTCCCCTCTTTCCTGTCCTCTGAAATTTTAATTCTACTCTGAATTTAAAGCCACTCCACATTAAGGCACTCCTAAAGACGAGAACTCTAGACGCCTCTATGATGAACAACTACAGACCTGTCTATAGCCTCTCTTTTATGTCCAAGATTATTGAGAAAGTTGTATTTAACCAGCTCAACGACTTTCTGAATGAAAGTGGAAGTCTTGATAACTTTCAATCAGGCTTCCGACAACGACATTAGGTTGAATACTGATTCTGGTTATGTTTCAGTCCTGGTTCTTTTTAATCTCAGCACTGTGTTTGATGCTGTAGATCACAGAATCCTGTTGCACAGGCTGGAAAACAGAGTTGGAGTTTCTGGAGCGGTCCTTAACTGGTTCAGTTCCTATTTAGAAGGCTGGAGTTATTTTGTTACAATTGGCAGCTATGAATCTGAGCGAGTGGCCATGACTTGTGGAGTCCCCCATGGGTCAATTCTTGGACCTCTTCCGCTTAACTTGTATATGCTCCCTTGGGGTCAGATATTGCAGAAGTTGAACATCAATTATCACAGTTTTGCAGACGATAACACAACTTTATGTGTCTCTGTCACCAGACGACTGCAGCCCAGCAGACAAACTGTGTCAGAGTCTGGAGGAAATAAACTCCTGCATGAGAGAGAATTCTCTACAATTAAATGAAGATAAAACTGAGATCATTCTGTTTGGTATCAAAGAGGATCAGCATTGGTAAATATCTTGAGACTCGGGCCTTACAATCACTGACCAAGTTGGTAACCTTGGAGTGTTGATAGACTCAGATCTGATTTCAGCCACATCAAAGCTGTCACCAAGGCAGCTTTTTACCAACTCAGAAACATCAGCAGAATTAAAGGTTTTCTCTTCCAAAAAGACAAGGAGAAACTCATCCATGCATTCATCTCCAGGAGACTCCATCACTGTAATGATCTTTTAACTGGACTTCCCAAAAAGAGCATCAAACATCTGCAGCTCATCCAGAACGCTGCTGCTGGAGTTTTAACCAGGACAAAGAGATCTGAACACATCACACCAGCTTTAAAGTCTTTACTCTGGCTTCCAGTCAGTCACAGAATAAATTTTAAAAGCCTTCTGATGGTTTACAAATCCCAGAACAGTTTAGGCCCAAAATACATCTGTGATATGTTCAGAGAATATAAACCTATTACAGCTCTTAGATCCAAGGACTCAGGTCAGCTGGTCCAGTCCAGAGTCCAGACTAAACCTGGAGAAGCAGCATTTAGCTGCTATGCTGCAAATAAGTGGAACAAACTGCCAGAGGAGATTAAACTGTCACCAAATGGAGACATTTTTAAATCAAAACCATTTCTTTTCTCATGTGTCTATGCATGAAATCTGCATGGTGTATGTATTTAAAGCACTGTTTATGTAAAGCACTTTGTATTGTTTTGTACACGAAATGTGCTATACAAATAAATTTGACTTGAATTTAACAGGCAGCCAATGAAGAGAAGCTAAAACTGGAGAAACATGATCTCTGCTGTTAGTTCTCATCAGAACATTTTGCAGCATTTTGGATCAGCTGGAGGCTTTTCAGAGAATCTGTGGGACAGAACAATAATAAAGAACTACAGTAGGCCAATCCTGAAGTAACAAATGCATGGAGCAGTTTCTCTGCATCACCCTGAGACAGGATGTTCCTGATTTTAACAATATTACGAAGATGAAAGAAGGCAGTCCTAGAAACCAGTTTTATATGCGAGTCAAAGGACAGATCCTGGTGAGAAATAACTCCAAGGTTCCTCACTGTAGTACGAGAAGCCAAGGAAATACCATTGAGTGTAAGTAATGAATTTAACTTAATTAAAGTTAACATAATTAATTAACTGGTCATCTCTGGTTAACTGATTATCTCAAAATAACTGGTTATCTCAGATTAACTGGTTATTTCTGGCTAACTGGTAGTGTCACCTTGCTGCGGGCTCTGATCCTCTTGTAGACGGTGTCAGGGAATGCCTTTCTGGGGATGAAGTGTCCTGAACCTTCGGTCACGTTGAGGTTTCCGTCCTCAAGAACAACTCGACCGCTGCTGATGACCACAGACGGAACTCCTCGAAACTCTAAACCCTCAAAGATGTTCATCTCCAGGGTCTGTACATATGTGGGGATGGGTGTAATGGTTTGTTTCTGATTACAAAATACATATGGCTGACAGATAATGTCAGTGATTGATGAGCACACATCTTGTTACCAGGTTGTGAGTCTTCGCAGAAACAGTTTGTGTCTCCTTTGGGTTCCAGATTACGATATCAGCATCCGATCCTACAGCAATCCGTCCTATAAGCACACATCATTCTGCTCAGATTATTGATTATTTCACATATCTGAGCACAGCTTTAATGTGTGTTAAAGAGATAGTGGCATCAAGTGATGTTTAAGTATTTCGGGGAGTATCGGTGTCATCCTGTAAGTTTACATGAAGCACTTTAATCGAGTAAAGACAGGATTTAGGTGTGACAGATGTGATACCTTTGCGTGGGTAAATGTTGAAGAGTTTTGCAGCATTGGTGCTTGTTACTGCCACAAACTTGTTCTCATCCATTTTCCCTGTAGACTGCAGAGACACGAACAGAAAGAATATGAAAACAAACCCAACAGGGCAGATAATTTTCAATTTCTACGACTAACTGGAAAAACATACAGAAAGCTTTGAAAATAAATAATAAACGTGTACGTGTACTTCAGAGAAATGGGATGTTATCCTCACTTAATTTAAACATCCATCCATCTATTTTCTTCTGCTTATCTGAGGTCGGGTCGTGGAGGCAACAGGTCCAGGAGAGAAACACATACATCCCTCTCCCAAGCAACAGAGTCCAGCTCCTCCTGGGGGATCCCGACACATTCCCAGGCCATATGGGATATATAATCCCTCCAATGAGTCCTGGGTCTGCCCTGGGGCCTCCTCCCAGTAGGACGTGCCCAGAAAACCTCCTTTTCCTGTTGAAATCCATGGCCTCAGATTTGGAAGAGTTGACCTTCATCTCGGCCACTTCTCATTCAGCTACGAACTGCTCCAGTGCAGCTGAAGGTTGTGGCCCAAAGAAGCCAACAGAACCACATCATCCGCAAAAAGCAGAGAGGCAGTCCTGAGGTTCCCAAACCAGACACCCTACTCTGCATGACTACACCTTGAGATCCTGTACATGAAAACGGGTCTAAGTCCAGAAAACACATGTAGACTGGATGGTAAAACTCACATGATCCCCTCAGTAACTCTGCAAGGGTAAAGATCTGGTGCCGGCCTGGGTGAAGGCCACACTGCTCCTCCTGAACCTGAGGTTTGACAATCGGTCGGAGCGTCCTCTCCAACACCCTGGAGTAAACTTTCCTGGGGAGGCTGAGCAGTGTGATTTCCCCCTAGGAGTAGTTAGGGTTAGGTTACCTTAGGTTACCCTAACCCTAACCCCCTATAGTTGGAACACACTCTCCGGTCCCCTCTTTTAAAAATGGGAACCACCCCGGTCTGACACTCCATTGATGTTGACCCAGACCTCCATCTGACATTGAAAAGGCATGTCAGACAAGATTGGTTGAGGATAAACTGTAAAATAGTTATTCATGTCGTAATGACACCTGGTTACACCAATCGGAGGTCACTAAAATTAATGTTGCATCGGTGTGTAATTTTGCCAAAACAATGTCGGACTCCGTAGTTTTCTCTGGACCCCTGCCAAATCTGACCAGTGATGACATGTTTAGCCGCATGTCCTCATTCAATCGCTGGTTGTCTAGATGGTGTCCAGGAAACAACGTGGGCTACAGAGATAATTGGCAATCTTTCTGGAGAAAACCTGGTCTGATGAGGAGAGACGGCATCCATCCCACTTTGGAAGGAGCGGCTCTCATTTCTAGAAATATGGACGAATTTATTAGTCATCCAAAAACATGACATCCCAGGGTTGAGACCAGGATGCAGAGTTGTAGTCTTACACACTTCTCTGCGGCTTCCCATCTGATGCTGCCTAGAACCTGATTTGTATTTAGACGGCTTCTGCCCAGTTGATCTCTCTGAGCTAACAACAGCAATAGTCTCTTCTAAACCATCAACTTGTATTTTAGACCCAATCCCAACCAGACTGTTCAAGGAGGTTTTCCCCTTAATCAATACTTCCATATTGGATCTGATCAATCTGTCTTTGTTGATAGGATATGTACCTCAGACTTTTAAGGTTGCTGTAATTAAACCTTTACTTAAAAAACCTACTCTTGATTCAGAAGTGTTGGCTAATTATCGACCTATATCCAATCTCCCTTTTTTGTCTAAAGTTCTTGAAAAAATAGTTGCAGTTAAACTTTGTGATCATTTACATAGAAATAATCTGTTTGAAGAGTTTCAGTCAGGATTCAGAGTGCATCATAGCACAGAAACGGCACTGGTGAAAGTTACCAATGATCTCCTGTTAGCCTCTGATAGCGGACTTGTTTCTTGTCCTGTTGGATCTCAGAGCTGCATTTGATACGATCGATCACAGCATTCTGTTACAGAGACTTGAACATGTTATTGGGATTAAAGGAACTGCATTAGGCTGGTTTAAGTCATATTTATCTGATAGATTCCAGTTTGTTCTTGTAAATGAAGAATCTTCCTCACACACCAGAGTAAGTCATGGAGTTCCACAGAGTTCGGTGCTCGGACCGATTCTTTTTATCTTATACATGCTTCCATTAGAGGTAACATTATTAGACAGATGGCCACCCTTCCTGGTTCTGGTTCTGATGGAGGTTTCTTCCTGTTAAAAGGGAGTTTTTCTTTCCACATTCGCCTTGTGCACGCTCAGGACGGGGATTGGATCAAAGAGAATTGTCAGGGCAATCTGTTGGTTTCCTTAGCGAGAATACATTTTTAACTGGCTCTGTATGAATTGGGCTAATTTTGAATTTAAGAAATGGGACTTGATTGACTTAAATTGAACTGTATCTTTTAGGTACCTTGATATGACATTTGTTGTGATTCGGCACTTTATAAATAAAACTTAAATTAATGTATTGAATCAGGGATGCAGGACAGAAATCAAACTGTCAAATGGTAAAGACATTTGGCAAAGGTGACGACAGCTGACATCATCTCACCACAGCTCTGTCCCAGACCACTGACATCCTCTCCTCAATGCCGTTGGTTCCCTCTGGGATCAGAGTGAAGTGGTCTTTACCAACAGCTTTCTGAGCTGTGGAGAAGCTGGCCTGAGCACTGGAAGTCACCTGCAGGTCTCCACTGGGAACACACAACAAGCATCTGTGAGATTCACCTGCCCCACGTGGACAGTGAGCTGGGGGAGTGATACTAACCATGCTAACAGAGAGGTCAGGTACTGTGGAGTGGAAGGGTCGGGATTGAGGGGTGGGCTCACGACCAAGGCAGCCGCTGTGGCCCAGTCTTTGGACCAATACTGAGAGCCGTCAGTTGCCAGACTGGCTGTGATTGGTTCCCCGTACACAACTATACCTGGAGACAGAGAGAGGAAGGGTTCAGCCTGTGTGGTCTAAGTTGATTTCTCAGAATGACCATCTTAAGCAGAGTATTTTCATAACTAGAGTCCCTGGTAGCTGAAAACTGGAAAGCCGGCTGAAGGGCCACAACTGTTTGTATAGGTTTAAGCTGCTAAAGTGATTTGTTCCATATTGAATATGGTATCTTATTTTTCATCTTTCTATAACCAATACAGCACAATCTCTGTACCTTCACAAACATAGAATTATGTATATAGTGATTTTTTTTACTATCTTACCGTAATTGATGCTGAATTTCCCTGATCTGAACTGAACTGAACTGAACTGAACTGAACTGAACTGAACTGAACTGAACTGATCTGATCTGATCTGATCTGATCTGATCTGATCTGATCTGATCTGAACTGAACTGAACTGAACTGAACTGAACTGAACTGATCTGATCTGATCTGATCTGATCTGATCTGATCTGATCTGATCTGATCTGATCTGATCTGAACTGAACTGAACTGAACTGAACTGAACTGAACTGAACTGAACTGAACTGAACTGAACTGAACTGAACTGAACTGAACTGAACTGAACTGAACTGAACTGAACTCAGATTAGAGGAAGGACGTGGAGCTGCAGCCCACCATCTGTTGATGGCAGATTGGAAGATATTTACCCACAGACTGCTTCTAGAGAACTGATGTCTGTGACAGGGCAGGGGCTCAGTTTCTACACTGTTACCGAACCAGGTCTGGACCTTATTCTGTTTATAAGAAACGTGTAGGAACACAAGCAGCTTCATCTTAGACTGACCACCTCGCTGCACTGAATTATTATCACAATATTATTTTCTCTATTGATCGATCTTGATCACAATTCAGATTGTTAATGCTGTTAGTTTCCAAAATATGACAATCATGATAGCAAAAGAAAAATATATTTGAACTTTACAAACGAGTTTATTCACCAAAGTTAAGTGACACCAAGTAAATACGTTCCTGTTTTTAGTGTTCACTAACTAACGATAAACTTTGCACAATCTATTCTTCATCAATTTTACTGAATTCAAACCACTTTTGTCAACTTTTTCAACAGTCTGGGTTAGGGTTACTGTAAATGTCATCACGGTCATTTTATCGCCCAGGCCTACGTAGGAGCACAGGCAGCTTCATGTAAGACTAATGGCCTCAAGAGGATTTCTAAAACAGCTGACTAGTATCAGGATCCTCAGTTGAACACAAAGTGGATTAGACAAACGTGGCACATAAAGCCTGACAGTCTGAATAAATCTGACATAAATCTATCATATCAACTGTTGGTGTAGCTGATGATCAAGAAAATATTACCTTTCTTTCTGGCTTTGGCGATGACATCAGCTGCAGATTTGCTCATGACCTTAATGACATACAGTGGGCAGTTGGCCTGTTTGGCGATGGTGATGGCTCGGTACACCGCCTCCGTCTCCACCTGAGACAAACACACCAAACACACTGTGGACCACAGGTATAACCTACTGGCCTCTCAGCTTGAAAAGTATTGTCCTCTCCTTTACTACAAGCTGAAAACCTCACATTTGGTGTGTGAAACTTCAGAAAACAGTTACATCTCTTACTAAGTAGGATGTTCCTGAATGTTTGCTCCCAAACTCCACCAGATAAGTTTCTAACCAACACCCCCCCCCCCCCCCCCCCACACACACACACACACACACACACAGTAGCTCGCTAAGCAGTTGATGCGTTATCCTGTGGTTTCACGTTATCTATATCCACAGCTGTGTTGTATGCGATTGCCGCTTCTTGTGCTTGTTTTTGTTTGTTTGTGTGTTTGTTTTTGTTTGTTTGTGTGTTTGTTTTTGTTTGTTTGTGTGTTTGTTTTTGTTTGTTTGTGTGTTTGTTTTTTCTCTGCTTGTCTGCTTTCAGGTGCTCCTGGTGGCGCTAAGGCTGGATTCCCAAAAGAGGCCGTGGATTTTTGTCTGTTTTATTTTTACTGGTGTAGCAGCTGGTTGTCTGGTTTTTGTTTCTATTTTTGTTCTGTTTCCTCTTCTTTCCTCTTCTTCTTTCCTTGTCCCCCGGTCCGGTTCAGTTCTATTACATGTTATATAATGTAAACAAAAATAAATAAATGGGCATCAAGGGGAGCTTTATATTTATAAAACTTCCCTTGGCAAAGCAAATCTGTTTGGCATCAAAGGTATTCAGATTAAAATTCTGCTGGTCAGGACAAGGGAAAAAAAACTAAAAACTGTTCAGTACTTCGGACCACTAGGAGGCTCCATAAGCTGATTAGTCATTTTCCAAAATAATGACTTCTTCTGTATCCTTCCACGTATGATTGTGAAAAAGGTATTAAAATGCAGCTTGTGATATCACTGAGAACATAAAATAACTTGTACAAAGATATAAAGCACATTTAATACAGTTTCAAGATTCAGCTAAAAAGTGATTCTGGGTGAGGTTATTTTAAAGATTCCATGAGGCATCTGCTTCTGGTTTGCATCAGAAGCAGATGCTTATGCAGGTCCTGGTGCCGGGCTGGCTGCTCTGGGACCTCCGATGTGTCCGCAGATGGTTGTTTTTTTAGGGTGGTGGGGCATGTGGTCAGGTGGGACGGTGCTTTTCCCCTGTTGGGGGGGCCTGGGTGGGCATGGGTGATGGTGGGTCTCAGGCCCGGGCTGCTGCGACTGGTGTGACTGCATGGTTAGTTTGTTTGTTTTTTGTTGTTGTTTGTTTGTTTGTTTTTTGTCTCTGGCCAGTCCCTGGCTGCCCTCTCTGGGGGAGAGTAGCTCCCCCGGTGAATATCCCCATACCCCTCTCCCTTCTGGCTCCTGTACACAGCACACACTCACACATGAAGGGTTCTGGGGGCGTGTGTTCTGTGGGGTGTAGTGGATGGGGCCACGGAGGTGGTCCCCTTTGGTTGCACTCTGCAGTTCCCCCTGTTTTAATTACACCTTAGACATCACTACTTATCAAACACACACACACATTAGGTCTTGGGGGGTGGTTACACTGAGTGGCATCTGGTGGGCGGGGCTCTTTGGGCATGTAGGCTGCCCAGAGGGCCGCGCTCCCAGTTCTACAAGTTTGGCTGCCCCTCAATTTTAATCGCTGACCAGGAGGATGAATTATTCTGCTGGTTCGGGGTCTGTGGTGGCTGGGGGGCTGCTGGCCCCCTGATGTGCCCGCTGCGTTGCCTCTCCCCGCTGCTCGCTGCTTCACCCACCTGTGGGCACGTCTTGACTCCCGGGGCTGTCTGGGGCGCTTGGCCCTCTCGGGTATTGGGTCCTCGGGACCTCTGCCCTATGCTTATGGGGGCTCTGTCCGGGGGCTTCCTCTGCGGTCTTCTGGGTGGATGCCTGGTTGTCCCTGCGGTGGGCTTCCTGGGTTCTGTGCTCTGTGGGGGCTGCTGGTGGCCTTGTGGCCCTCTCTGTCTGCTTCTGATTGTTGGGGGGAGGGCTGTGTATTGTGTCTCTGTACACTTATACACTCATAATTAAGCAGGGTTATCATGTAGGTCCTGTGCCATGAGTGTTGCATGTTCACACACACACACACACACACACACACACACACACACACACACACACACACACACACACACAGTACCAGTTACCATCATCCACAGTCGGGTACAGATGTGTTTGAGGTGTGGATACCTCTTCAGGGTGAGATAAAACATGTCCTTCGGGTCCAGTTATGCCGAGACTGAGAAGCTTCTTCTGCTCCTAAAACACAAACCAGTTTACACCAGCTGAGTCTCGCTTTTTTTTTATTTAAAAAAAATGTAATGAACCAGTTTAAATTCGTAAAAACTAGTTGAAACCAGTTTGAACCAGGGGGAAATAAACAATGAAATTAATATTAAATCCAATTTTCTCCATTTTCATTTCATGCACGCATTAATGAACCAGTCAGAGCGCCTGTCTGGTTTGGAGGGGCTGCTTTACCTCGTCAATGATGTCACCATTCTCAGCATGGACCTGAGCGATGGCTCCAAGATCCCGGAGGACTCCGAATGCCTCATAGAGCTGACAAACAAAAGAACAGGATATGGACTCAGTCAGATGGAAGAAAGAAATCTGCATTACAAAAACAACAATAAATAAGCAAAACAAAGATAATCATGTGAGATCTACCTGAGAGTCGGAGCTCTGGTATTTGTCTTTGTAGGCCATGAAGAAGAGAAAGGAATTCACACCTGAAACAGGTAAATTACAGTAAATGAAGTGCCCTGAGATATCATTTGGGATTTGGCACTAAATTATTAAAACTGAAATTTATTTGACTGAAATGCACAACTGTGGGTCTGAGCGGACGGGACCTTTGTCTTTGATGAGCGTTTCCATCTCCTCGTACAATCCTTCATGCCAGCGAGTGATATCCAGGTGAAAGGAGAAATCACAGCATGCTCTCTGATCTGCCGTGTCCTTCCAATCATCAAATGCTGACAGTAAACTAGTTCCCGGCTCCACCAGCACATGGTCAACTGCAGACACAACCAGAGATAATGTTACTGGGTCCTGCCCAGAGCCAGGCAGGTGGGTACTGACAGATGACTGCTGATCACTGACTGATGGTGGTGGTTCCTCCGGACAGGGCGGCTCTGGTTCCCTGGTAGAAGTCATCAACTGGGTTCAGACCTTTCTGTGGAGCATGCAGGTTGGTGTTGGCGTCGATTCCCCCAGGGATCACCAGCTGACCATACGCATCCACTGTTCTCACACCGGATGGGACGATCAGATTCTCACCGATCTGTCTGTCAGGACATGACAACAAGGTTGATGATGTCAGAGATGGTCAGACTGTCACCAATCACCTGGAGGCCACCAAAGGTTAAACAAATCCAGAAAATCATATGATCAGTGATCAGTTTATTTACTTGATGGTCCCGTCCTCAATGAAGACATCGGCGTAGAACGACTGGTCGTCATTGACAATCCTTCCTCCTTTAACAATCAGACGGTCACCCTGGACATGGACATAGAGGATTATGGGTAAATCAGGATGACCTATGAGATTGTGCTGAATTTACTGAAGCTACCAGGAGTGTGACAATAACCAGGTACTGCATCCATTAACATGACACTGATCAGACAGAACCGGTTGGAGAGATTATCAAATATTGCATTGTCAGCATGAAGGGGCTGCTGCTGGATTTCACCATACGCCTTCAGATTAAGAAAATTAGAAGATGTGTTGGTTCACCCTGTTCTGGACTTCACCAGAAACATTTAATGGAGGAAAAGGAGGAGGAAGTTTAAACAATGTGTTCCCTTGATCATTATTGTGAGATCATTGTCAGATTAAATGGATGAGCTTGGAGCCCTGATGAGGACACAGCAGGAATATCAGGCAGAGACCTGGCAGCAGGAACAACAGCTCTCTGCTCAGCTTTAAGACTATCCGGGCAGACAGAGACTGCAGACAGAGCGCTAACAGTAAAGGAGGAGGATCACAGAGCTGGTTAACAACAGATGGTGGAATCCTGGACCTGGCTGCAGGAACAACTCTAACAGCTCTCTGCTCAGCTTTAAGACTATCCGGGCAGACAGAGACTGCAGACAGGGCGCTAACAGTAAAGGAGGAGGATCACAGAGCTGGTTAACAACAGATGGTGGAATCCTGGACCTGGCTGCAGGAACAACTCCAACAGCTCTCTGCTCAGCTTTAAGACTATCTGGGCAGACAGAGACTGCAGACAGGGCGCTAACAGTAAAGGAGGAGGATCACAGAGCTGGTTAACAACAGATGGTGGAATCCTGGACCTGGCTGCAGGAACAACTAACAGCTCTCTGCTCAGCTTTAAGACTATCCGGGCAGACAGAGACTGCAGACAGGGCGCTAACAGTAAAGGAGGAGGATCACAGAGCTGGTTAACAACAGATGGTGGAATCCTGGACCTGGCTGCAGGAACAACTCTAACAGCTCTCTGCTCAGCTTTAAGACTATCCGGGCAGACAGAGACTGCAGACAGAGCGCTAACAGTAAAGGAGGAGGATCACAGAGCTGGTTAACAACAGATGGTGGAATCCTGGACCTGGCTGCAGGAACAACTCTAACAGCTCTCTGCTCAGCTTTAAGACTATCCGGGCAGACAGAGACTGCAGACAGGGCGCTAACAGTAAAGGAGGAGGATCACAGAGCTGGTTAACAACAGATGGTGGAATCCTGAACCTGGCTGCAGGAACAACTCTAACAGCTCTCTGCTCAGCTTTAAGACTATCCGGGCAGACAGAGACTGCAGACAGGGCGCTAACAGTAAAGGAGGAGGATCACAGAGCTGGTTAACAACAGATGGTGGAATCCTGGACCTGGCTGCAGGAACAACTCTAACAGCTCTCTGCTCAGCTTTAAGACTATCCGGGCAGACAGAGACTGCAGACAGGGCGCTAACAGTAAAGGAGGAGGATCACAGAGCTGGTTAACAACAGATGGTGGAATCCTGGACCTGGCTGCAGGAACAGCTCTAACAGCTCTCTGCTCAGCTTTAAGACTATCCGGGCAGACAGAGACTGCAGACAGAGCGCTAACAGTAAAGGAGGAGGATCACAGAGCTGGTTAACAACAGATGGTGGAATCCTGGACCTGGCTGCAGGAACAGCTCTAACAGCTCTCTGCTCAGCTTTAAGACTATCCGGGCAGACAGAGACTGCAGACAGAGCGCTAACAGTAAAGGAGGAGGATCACAGAGCTGGTTAACAACAGATGGTGGAATCCTGGACCTGGCTGCAGGAACAACTCTAACAGCTCTCTGCTCAGCTTTAAGACTATCCGGGCAGACAGAGACTGCAGACAGAGCGCTAACAGTAAAGGAGGAGGATTACAGAGCTGGTTAACAACAGATGGTGGAATCCTGGACCTGGCTGCAGGAACAGCTCTAACAGCTCTCTGCTCAGCTTTAAGACTATCCGGGCAGACAGAGACTGCAGACAGAGCGCTAACAGTAAAGGAGGAGGATCACAGAGCTGGTTAACAACAGATGGTGGAATCCTGGAGCGTCTCTGCAGCCCAGATGTTGAGCTGCTGGCTGTGAGTTTTTGTCCATGTTGTCTGCTGAGAGTTCACCTGAGTTACCTGCTGATAATAATAATTCATGCTGCAGGAACTGAAGTTCGCTTTGTGGGTTAATAGTGTATTATTGAATGGAATTTAAGTACTTGTTATGAGCAAAAGTCTGATTTAACTCAAGTAAATCTATGTATATAATCTACATTCTAAAGGAGTGAAACAGACATTCAGTCAGTGGATTGAGTTTGCTGAAGTGTTAACTGAGGTATGGTTGATTTTAAAAGTTAAAGGTAAAGTGGTTTAGTACAAGTTTATTTGGAAATACTGAAGAAGAGTCCTCTGTTTCATATCCTGCCGTTTTGTTTGTGCTGAAGACTAAATGTTAGAATCTGAAATAAACCCTCAGTTATTTAGAGAAAAGGGGACTGATGGACAGAGCTTTGATCATGATCATCACTTCTGATCCATGTGATCATTGATTAAAGGTTATTGGCTCCCATTTCATACCTCAGGGTTTCTTTGCAGAACCAACAGATCAGCTGCTGTGTTTATAAAGAACGGCTCATGACGTCACACAGTTTCAACGTCATCATAAAGTACCGATGAACTGGGTCAGAATCTCATTGTGTAGAGCTCAAACCTCCCACAGACAATGAACGCAGTGCGCTGCAAGCCCCACGGCAGCTGCAGAACCTCCCTTCTCAAAAACAAACCGAACCGGACCGACCTGAGCGGCCCGCTGCTCAACGATTCGGTCGGCCCGGTTCTCCTGCACTCAGCCTCCGCATGCTCGCACCGGCGCGGTGATTGACAGGCGGATCTGCAGCATCCTGTTTCCATGCCAGCTTATCTCGGCTTGGTTCGGGTTGGACCTACCCCTGGTCTCTTCTTGGTCTGGTACGACATCCTGATCGATTTGTTATCGGCTGATTGATTCGCTCACATTCAGGCACGCTCAGTCTGCTATTGTTGCTCCCGTCTCTTCTGACGTCACACTGTAGACAATGCACGCACGCACAACTTCCGGTGAGAACTTCAAAATAAAAACGTAGGAAACATGTGACCTTTGGTTTAGTGTGCTTCACGAGCAGAATTTTAGCTCACGTCCAAGTCCTGACCCAAAAGAACAGGAAGTCTCAGACTAAATGACGTCAGAGCCTCAAATATTGGACAGGACTGACATATACCCAAACAATCAAACTGAGGACAAACAGCAGGCTGGGACATGAACATCTGTCAGCCAGAGCTGGGTTGAAAGAACTTTTTTTTGTATCTGTGCTCAGTTATTAACTAGATGAGGAGGAATCTGATTGGAAGCATTTGTAAACATGTCAGCAGATAAACTGAACTGAGCACAAATTCATCTTTAGTAAAACATAAATATTCTGGTTGAAACATGTTTTCATCTCAAAATCAGATGTTTCGGTTTCTGTCACATTCTGTTTCACTCTCATAAGTCAGACATAGATTTTCAGCCTGTAAACATCCTTTCATAGACCTGAATGATCGTAATCATCATTAAAAACACATGTCAAACAGTTATTTTGTAAAGGACAAGAAACATTTCAAAAGGGGACAAACTGAGTTTTGGAGCCAGTTCAGGTTTGGGTTAATTTTTGTGTCTTAGAGGCTCCTATTTTTTCCTGAGCTGGGCAAAAAATTATTTCCTGGATTAATTTGACTTTGTTTAACCCATAGTTTAACCCATAGTTTAACCCATAGTTTAGTTTAACCCATAGTTTAACCCATAGTTTAGTTTAACCCATAGTTTAACCCATAGTTTAGTTTAACCCATAGTTTAACCCATAGTTTAGTTTAACCCATAGTTTAACCCATAGTTTAACCCATAGTTTTCTCTTTAACTCCAACTGAGCTCCATAGTTCAGGCGCTATTATAAGTTCACACATAGACCTATTTGAATTATTACAATAAGATATCTTTGAACCTCTCTCTTGCTGTTGTTTTCCTGGGTGTGTCCAGAGGGAAACACTACAGTCTGTCCTCTCCCTCTCGCTGCCTCTCTGCGTCGCGGCGTCTGGGGACTGAACGACTCAAAATTCAGGGTTTTGTTCTCGAAAGCTCCTTCGACGTTAGAGAACATGCCACCATACTTCATCCGAGGACGAGGAGAGTCGGACCCGAGCCGAGAGAGCAGCGAGGAGCAGTCATCCTCCTGACAGAACCTCCTCTCAGACATGCTGGAAAGATGTGATCTGATCAGAGACGAGGAAAAGAAGAAGAGGAGGAGGAGGAGCCGGTTTGGCTGAAGACCTCGGGCGATAAATGAGGAAGAGGAGGGCACCATGGAGGGGAAGGGGACTGTGATCTTAAACTGAGAGCAGAAACACGATGATGGAGAGGTTTCACCTTAATCTTTTAGTTTCAGGAACTAAAAAGCCTGGAAGCTTATTGATCCCTGACAGATTTGATTGGATATTTACTAAGCCTATATTTACTACTTATGCCTGCATCCTCTGACAGAGTCGGACTCCTGGGTTCCTTCTATGTAGCTTATGGTTAGCTTTTTATAAAGCTGTTATATCTTCATTTGTAAGTCGCTTTGGATAAAAGCGTCTGATAAATACAGAAACAGAAACTAAGGGGAAGTCATGTGACCTCAACACATGCTCAGATGGTGTTCTGTCCGCTGTTTAACTCTTCACTCACGCTTCTTTACTGTATTTGTAAAGGATGCCTGCATCAGGGTCCATGTAAAGTTCTGGGATCCCACAAATATAGGAAACTCCAAGTAAATGCGTGTTTGTCCGTATACGCACACACACACACACACACACACACAGGTCAATGCTCATTACTGCTGATGATGTGAAGTCGCCTCGGTTTGAACTGGATTTCTTCCCCCATCAGATTCACTCAAATCAAATGTGCACATGCACTCTAGACAATAAGTGAGTCTGTATGTAAGTCAGCATGAAACTCAGTGTTTCATCTATTACTTCTTTTAACTTTCACTCATCAATCAACGCTTTTTATCCAAAATAACTTTAATCAGAATAGCTTTTGCACCAGAATGTGGAGGACTTTAGATGAATGAAACAGTTCTTATTATGCAGCACTTTTTACCGTGTTTGTCAGCTTTATTGAACTTTAGTTAATGCCTACAGTTGTGACCAAAATTTTATCAAAAAGTTGATATCTGCGGTGTTGGCCCTTCTTTTTTAAGATCTCTACAGTTTGCCAGTCAAGTTCTGGGCCAAATTCTGACTGATCCTACCCATTTATGCATCATCAATGTTTTGAGTTTGTCAGAATTTGTGGGTTTTCTCAGTGGGATTAAGGTCTGGGGATTGTGGATGTTTTGTTTCCCGAGTCTCTCGGTTCTCACTTTGCTTCATGACACGGTGCTCCATCCTGCTGGAAAAGGCTTTGTTCTTCAAACCAGTTCTGGATGGTTAGAGAAGCTGCTCTGAGGAGGATCTGGTACCGTTCTTTATTCATGGCTGGATGAGAAGCCCCTGACACATGAATGGTCTCAGGATGTTTTACTGTTGGCAGGACTAATTTTTCTTCTCCAGATGCCCCAAACAGTCTCAAAGGGGCTCCATGAGAGACAATCACCCTCCAGGCCTCAGTAGTTGCTGAACTTTCTATTTTGTTGTTTTTTAGTTTTATTTATTGATTTTTCTGTTATATTCTGACTTTGGGTTAGATTTCTTGTTTTTTTTCTGTGTTTTTGTTCATATTAGTAGTTAGAGTTTGTAGGGTTTCCATAGCTTTTGAGTTATTTTCTCAGTCCTGGTCTCAGTTTAGTTTTCAGGCTATTTTGTCTTTGTTTCACATCCTTCCCAGTTGCTGCTCCCAGTTGCCTTGTTTTGTTTTGTCACCTCTCCTCCACACCTGTCTCTAGTTAATCTGTCTCACCAGTCTCTTCAGTATTTAAGCTTCATGTTTCTTTCAGTCTTTGTCAGATCATCGCTGCTGTTATCGCACCATTTGTTCCTGACTGTCTGTCTGCTGGTTTTTGTCTGGTTTAGTTTGGTCTTTTGTTTTTCACATGAGTTTCTAGTTCTTTTCTGGCATAAAGTTCCATTGTTATGCTGATGATACTCAGCTGTACTTATCTATGAAACCAGATGAAACCAATAGGTTGATCAGACTACAAGCCTGTCTTAAAGACATAAAGACCTGGATGACTCAGAACTTTCTGCTTTTAAATTCAGACAAAACTGAAGTTGTTCTCTTTGAACCTGAGCGCTTCAGGGAGAAATTGTCTCGTTATATAGTTACTCTAGATGGTATTTCCTTGGCTTCTAGTTCTACAGTGAGGAACCTTGGAGTTATTTCTGACCAGGATCTGTTCTTTGACTCACATATAAAACTGGTTTCTGCCTTCTTTCACCTTCATAATATCATTAAAATCAGGACCATCCTGTCTCAGGGTGAAGCAGAGAAACTGCTCCATGCATCTGTTCCTTCAGGACTGAACTACTGTAATTCTTTATTATTGTTCTGTCCCACAGATTCTCTGAAAAGCCTCCAGCTGATCCAAAACCCTGCAGCCAGAGTTCTGATGAGATCCAACAGCAGAGATCATGTTTCTCCTGTTTTAGCTTCTCTTCATTGGCTCCCTGTTAGATTCAGAATAGAATTTAAGATTCTTCTCCTCACATATAAAGCTCTTAATGACTGAGCTCCAACATATCTTAAAGATCTCATTGTAAGATATTTTCCTAACAGAGCACTTCGCTCCCAAACTGCAGGTTTACTTGTTGTTCCCAGAGTTTCTAAAAGTAGAATGGGAGGCAGAGCCTTCAGTTATCAGGCCCCTAAAAGCAGAATGGGAGGCAGAGCCTTCAGTTATCAGGCCCCTCTCTTGTGGAATAAGCTGCCAATAAATGTCCAGGAAGCAGACACCCTTTCCACTTTTAAAATTAGGCTTAAAACTTTCCTTTCTGATAAAGCTTATAGTTAGGGATGGCTCAGGTAATCCTGAAACATCCCATAGTTAAGCTGCTATAGGCTTAGACTGCTGGGGGACCTCATCTGTCACACCTTTCCTCACTTTGCTCTCTTTTTCCCCCTGTTTGATTTCTCAAATGATTTTATGTACACGTGACATTATTGTGGTTATTAACGTATGTTTCCCTGTTCCAACAGATATCCTTTGAATGGCGTTATGGTGTTTTTCCCCCCTCTTTTCCCTCTTTTCTGTCTTCTCAAACCCCAGCTGGTCGAGGCGGATGGCCACCCTTCCTGAGTCTGGTTCTGCCAGAGGTTTCTTCCTGGTTCTGGTTCTGCCAGAGGTTTCTTCCTGGTTCTGGTTCTGCCAGAAGTTTCTTCCTGTTAAAGGGAGTCGTTCCTTTCCACAGTCCCTCAGGACGGGAGATTGGACTGAAGACAAGTTTCGGTGCAATCTGTTGGTTTCCTTAGCTGGGATATTGTTTTTGAATTGGCTCTATATGAATTAATTGGATTATTTTGAAATTAATTAATTGGATTTAGTTGGATTATGATTACAATGAATTGAATTCCAATTGGCTTGAATTGGACTATATTATTTAAGTGCCTTGAGATGACATTTGTTGTAATTTGGCGCTATATAAATACAATTGAATTGAATTATATTACTTTCATCATCCTTCTCTTTGAAACACCGGGAGCCTTTTTTTTTTTTAAAACCTGCACTATAAATTGTTTCTCCTATTTTCCAAAGTACTCCATTGGTAGCTGGTACAGCTGAAATGTTATTTCTTACTGCCTTGTCTTTAAAATTCCTAAATGTATCCCTTATTCTACTGTGTCTGTGTTTAAGTACAGTAAAAACGGTTATGCTCCAAATGGGCTGTGTAAAAACAAAACTACTAAAAATAGCAAAAACAATTAATAAATAAAATGAAGCAAAATAAAGCAAGATAGATGGGATCAGAATAAATACTACAAATATTTCCCCATCTGTTTATTATTTTGTTTCCTTTTTCTTTATCATTTAATTTTTTTTAGATTTGCTGCTGAACTCCCTGTTTTCTACTGATTGATTTTCCTCTGTGACGCTCCGATCATCCCAACAGGGTCCCTCGTGCTGTGATGGTTTTAGCCAGCTGTTAGATAAATCCAGTCTGATGTCAACACATCCAGTTTTACATGAAAGGTCTGAACAAGAAAGCCTGGCTGACATCTTAGTCCTGCTCAGTGAGATCTCCACTTTTAATGTCAGTTAAAGCAGAAGAGAAACTGGCAATATTTATCCAACCTCACAGTACCGGCTCCTCCTGGTTTTTCTGGATCATGTGAACTGGTTTAATCTGGATCTGGTGAGTGCAGCTGGTTAGCAAGATCATGTTCTACTGTACAACACTGCTTTGTTTCTTTGGATCAGAACATTCTTTTTTTGTTCTGTAGGTCCTGTACTTGGCTGCAGATCTCTTGATGTTGTGAGATGAACCAGGAGGATGTACCCTCTAAACTGATGTTAAACACCTTCTGTGATTCAGCCAATCAGAGCACTGCTGGTGGAGCTCTACATTGGTGTTGTTTTAGTTAAATCTCTGACTGAACTGTTGAGCTAACGGAGTGAATTTAGACAAATATTAAAATCCACTAATTGTAGAAAATCAGCTGGTTAAGCTGGTCCAACATCGGTTTGGTCCAGAATGTCTGATGTTTCACTCCGAACTTCCTGTTGTTTGAGGAGCTACCGTCCTTAATTTCCGAGGCAACACAGTGACCGCCTGGGAGGGTGTGACACAGAGACAGCTGACAACTGGGCTCCCCTCTGATTGGCTGACAGCAGTGAGGCCACTGAGCCTCATTTGCTGCTGCT
The DNA here is from genome assembly GCF_036924035.1 of Leuresthes tenuis. Taxonomy (NCBI): domain Eukaryota; kingdom Metazoa; phylum Chordata; class Actinopteri; order Atheriniformes; family Atherinopsidae; genus Leuresthes; species Leuresthes tenuis. Next base: position 220,302 of record NW_027325374.1, read on the forward strand.
GGTTCTGAACCCTCAGAATCCTCCCGTGATGTGGTCTGAACCTGGCTGAGCTGACCATTGAGTGTTCAGCTGCTGGACTCTGGAAACCTGTAAACACTGAGAAGAGAACCAAAGGTGAACATCTTTGCTGCGATGTGGTCACAGGTGAACGTGCACACCTGCCTGACTCACCTGCTGCTGTTAGGACCAGAGGATAAAGGCCAAAGAGAAGAAGAGAAACAAGAACAAAAACTGGAGAAAAGACAAGTGGAGAATCATTAAAACTTGGAGGAGCTGACCGTTTAAAGTAAAAATGAGGCTGAGTTGTTCATTGTAGATCTAAAACCAGACTTAATTACTTTCTTCTGCTTCTTACCTTCTCTTCCAGCTCTTTGATCTGACGTTTCTGTGCTTCAATACATTCCTCCAGCTCCTTGTTCCTCTGTCAAAAACACCGATATCATGGATATTATAAGGTTACAGTCTTGCCAAAGAAATGGTGCCGGTTAAACTTTGGTTAAAAGGTGACCTGCTTCTGTCTTATCTAAATGTTCACCTGCTGTGTGAGCTGCAGTAGCTCCATCCTCTCTCGTAAGATTTGGGCATCTCTTTCCCTCAGCTCACACATCAGAGTTCGTTTCCATTGATCCATGGCTCTCCTTAGCTCCTCCTTCTCTTCTTCTGTCAGTGTCTCTGACAAACGACCCTCCTCCATCTTTAACCCTATAATCCTGGAGTCCTCCTCCTGCTGCAGAGCTTCAAACAGCATGGCCTCCAGCTCCAGGATCCTCTGAATCAATGACAGACATTTTGAATAAGAAATAGTTTGATGTCATCAGAATTAGTGGGGTGTCATTTCTCCTTTTTAGTTTCTGTTTGGTGACCTGAAAAAAGCTGATTGAAAGTCTAAGAGGTTAGTGGTTGTATGACTGACTCTTCTGAATGTGTGTGTGCACTTCCAGCTGCTGATGACCTGTGCACAGTCTGGCAGGTCATCAGGTTCCTGTCAGTGGTTGGTTCAGTGTGTCAAGTCCAGACAGTGATGTGGTAAATAAACAGGTAAACTGACCAGGTGTGTGTCTCTGGCTGTCTGTGAAGATATAGTTATAACAGTCCAGAATGCACCAACTCACACTGACCTTATGGGCCTGATCCATTGATTGTTTCCTGTAGTCAAGCTCTTCGTCCAAGTAACCTTTCTGTTTGCTGAACAGAGCCTAAAACAGCAACACAAAGAGTTCAGACAGCAAACTCATGCTATCAGATGATAGCAGTACTGTCACACAGTTCAGTATATTCCACTTTGCATTGCTGCACACATGACAAGATGGAGGATGGTCTTGGAGCAAAGCATGCTGCTTATACATTTATCTGACCTTTACTGGCACCATAGAAAATAACTGTTAACATCTGACCCTAACAGCACAGAAAGGGGAAAAAGTGTTTCCTCTAAAAGTGTTGCTCTCGCTGGTGTTCCTGTGAGACTAGTTCCCCTCTCTGAGCCATCTGTTTTGCATGCCACCTTCCAGATTCTTCCCTGATCCCCCTGTCTTTCAAATTTGTTCATATATTTGTTAGATTCACAAAACTCTTCTGATTAAGAACAGTAAATTAGGTTGTTTCTGACTCAGTCTGACACCAGCTCCTGCTACAGAACATGGTTATCTCCCAGCATTCACAGAGAAACTCCCTTGCATGGTTCTGCCATCCCTACAAACAAGGCATTCTCAAACCAAACTGTTGTCGTTGGTTGTCCCATGATGGTGGAACCAGCTACCAGATGCTATCAGAGCAAAGACTCACCTCCTCAGAGAACACATCTAACAGCCTGACACACCTAACTCACTCTAACTCTGGGCGTCTGGACTGGTTCTGCGGGGACTCTGTCCTTTAAATTAATTTAATTCTTAATTCTTAGACCTATGCGTTGAAGACTTTTTTGGACCTTTGATTGTACTAAGGCTTGATTGTTTCTTGCTTGGAAATGACTTTGCATGAAAGTGTCTTTTAAATTTAAATGGAGATAAAACTGGACCAACTTGTTGTAGATCATCTCTTTCACAGGAATGAATCCACCTATTTGTCAGGATACATGCTGCAGACATCTACTTATTGACCTGAATGTAGGATTTGTTCTCTATTTGTTGGGAGGTTTCATCCTCTTAAATCTTAACAAATTGCAAAGAATTTGAAAGTACTGGTCTTCAGGTCTGCCGCAGGACACATTTCAGGAGGGATTAGCTGAAACAATAACATTTATCACTACATCTGTGAACAAGATGACAGGACACAACTGTGCTTTAAAACAAATGCACAGGAAAGTTTGGATTAAACAGTTACTTGGTTTGGGGTAGAAAACATCAGAGTGGACAAAGATAATACAAGAGGTCATGTGATCAGAGATATGAGATGATCATGCAGCCAGCAGCAGGTGATGTGCTCCCCCTCAGCAGCCACTTTGTTACCTTCTCGTTTTCAATGTCCAGCATCTTCTGCTGCAGAGCAGACTTCGTCACTTCAATGGACTCCAGCCACTAATCAGCAGACAAAAAAAAGAGCAAAACATTGTGCCACTGCTGATGGACAAGAAACCATCTACAACTTAAAACCTGTGTCCATATTAAATAGTCAAGCTGAAAGATGTTCATGAGTTTACAGCTGCTGGAGGACGGATAAACAGGGTAACTGTGCCTGCTTCCAGTCTTTATTTGCTAAGTTAGGCTAACTAGCTGACATTTTGTAGTTCAAAAGTTAACCTCAAGTTTTCCATCCACCCATTATCTTCTGCTTAACTGAGGCAACAAGTCCAAGAGGAAAACCCAGACATCCCTCTTCCCAGCAACACTCTCCAGCTCCTCCCGGCGGATCCTGAGGCGTTCCCAGGCCAGATGGGATATATAATCTGCCCCGGGGCCTCCTCCCAGATGGACGTGACCTAAAGACCTCCAAAGGGAGGCGACCAGGAGGCATCCTAACCAGATGAACCACGTCATCTGACTCCTTTCTATGCGGAGGAGCAGCGGCTCTACTCCGAGCTCCCTCCGGACGGTGGAGCTCCTCCCCCTATCTCTAAGGCTGAGCCCAGCTCCCCTCTGAAGGAAACTCATTTCAGCCGCTTGTATCCACGACCTCGTTCTTTGGGTCAGAACCCAGATCTGTGACCATAAGTGAGGGTTGGAACAAAGATGGAGCAGTAAACTGAAAGCTTCTCCTTCCGGCTCAGCTCCCTCTTCACCAAACGGACCGGAGCAGCGCCCTCATTACTGCTGAGCGACAGGAAGCCAGTGGAGAAACCTAAGCACTGGACTAATATAGTCATATTTCCTAGTTCTAGTCAGGACTCGAGCAGCAGCATTCTGGGTGTACTACAGCTGTCTTACAGCTCGTTTAGAGAGCCCAGCGAGCAGCCGTTACAGTTGTCGAACCTGCTGGAGACAAACGCATGGATTAGTCTTTTTAAGTCTGGTTTAGACACTATTCCTTTGATTCTGGCAACATTTTTTAGATGGTAAAAAAGCTGCTGATGTTATTGATGTAATGTGACTGTTAAAGTTCCGGTCTGACATATTTTATTTAATCCTAGATTATTAGGTTTTAGAGAAAAAGTCTCAAGGTGACTGACAACACTTTCTCTTTGTTTCTGTGGGCCACAGACAATGATTTCAGTTTTGTCTGAGTTTAGCTGGAGAAAATTGTTTTGCATCCACACTGATCTGTTTGATGCAGTGACACAATGAATCTACAGGCCTGTGTTCTCCTGCCATCATTGACACGTAGATCTGAGAGTCACCTGCATAGTTGTGGTAGGACACATTATAGCGGTGTATTAGCTGGCCTAATGGAAGCATGTACAGATTGAACAATAGGGGTCCCAGGATTGACCCCTTGGGAACTCCACAGCTCAGCATGACCAGGCCTCTGCCTTTGCCTGCCACCCAGCTCACATTGCACTCAACCTTGATGTTTCACCCTGCGGGTGGTGAGCCCCCAGGAAGGTGGTGCCTTGAGGCTTTTTTGGGCTGAGCCTGGCCAAGCCCCTGGAGCCAATACTTGGCTACCGGGCACGAGTCAGCAAGCTTTCCCCAGGCCGGGTTTTAGAGGGGTGCACCAGAGTCCCCTGATTGTCTTTTTTTTCTTTGAGGTCTTTGAATTGCTCCAGTTATTGCCTCGAAACTGAGTCTGACCCTCCCCTGCGACTAATTTGCCTTGTGAGACCATACCAGGGGCCATAGCCCCTGACAATACAGCTCTCAGACTCATGGAGGCAAAAGTTTGTGTTTCGGTGTGAATCTTACCTTTTCTGCAAGAGTGAGCACCGTCCTGGCATGGATCACCACCACTTGCTCCTCGTTGGACAGATTCTACAGGAAAATGATATGCCAGCAGCTTGACAACAACACACATGCAACATGATGACAACATGTAACAACTTAACATTTCACCTTATCCTTACAGCTTGCATAGAAGTAACTGGACTGATTTTCTTGGTTATTGAAACTCTTTCATATCTTATCTGAAAAGCATCTTCGGACAGTGACCTTAATGACTCACGGGATGGCCTGATGACTCACATGTAACCTGAACAACTCTCCTAATGTCCCAGCTACAGTTTATAAACCTGAAACTCTTCAGCAGCCAGTTGGACCTGAGAGGTAAAACATCCTTAAATAACAAGAGAACAAGTCCAATTTTTTTTTTGTTCCAGCATTGAGTGGTTACCACGATGACCGAGAATGTACTCAGACACATTTCACCTGCTCATCAAACATAACAACTACCCAACAACACGCCCATACATGTACATAGGTAATGGTCACATTTTTCAGAGCCTGATTATGTCATATTTATTTTAAACACTGGGACAGACACATGTACAAAATAAATTCAACATACACTTACGGCGTTATCTCCCAGAATGTCCAATTTCTTCATCAGTTCACTGATCACAATGTCCTGTTGATGAACAAAGCATACCACAGGTGAGTTCAGGTGTGACAGACCAGCTCAGGTGTACTCAGGTGTCTTTGTAGGTGTGTTCAGATGGTACTCACAGTGACTCCCTCTGCCTCACAGTAAATCTGCAGAGGACTCAGACCTTCTGGGAAGTGGAGCAGTTGGAAGTTGATGGCAGGTGAACGCCTTTCCCTCTCCTGTTTCCATGAAAACAGAGACACACTGTGTCAGCCAGTGTGTTTTCACCTATTGGTCCTTTTGTTTCTCACGGTATCATGTGTTTTACCTCCAGCTCTAAGATCCTGAACTCCAGCAGCTCGTTCTGATCTTTGACGTCTTGGATGTCGTTTTTCAGTCGCAGCTCTTCAGCTTCCATATGCCACACCTACAAAAAGGAAGAAACATCCAGAGTAACACAACAGGAACTTCATACTTTCATTTCTTTGATTTCACAACATTCAAGCAAATTCAACTGAAAGCCTGTGATGTCACCACAACCCCTCAATTTGTCCCACCACTGTAGTGATGCTACTGAAAACATGTCTCTGCTTTCACACAGGCACATCCCGGCCAGCCTCAGTGTTGCTGTGGGATACACCAACACAAACTGTGTAGACTTAGTGGTGGTTTACCTGCTGTTAACTCTGTGTCTTCCTGCTGGTGATACTGAGAAGAACAAGATATTCACTGATGTCCATCAACAAATTTTTGAAGGTAAAATGGAGATTCGTGTGTTCAGGAATGCTCCCTGGTCCGATGATAGTTTGGGGTTTATCTAGTGGGTATTCGGGAACATTTTTAACTGCACTCTAGCGAACATCTCCTGGATTATTCTGCACATGTAGCTGAAACGTTAAACCTGAGCAGAAAATCAATAAAGAGTAGTAATCGGTGGTAAACAGATTGGTGTTAACTGTTGCTAGCTCTTCATTCAAACTGTATCTTGAGTCGGGTATCGAGAAAATTTTGCTCAGTTCACAAAGCAATTGGATGTCAGCTTATTGATGATGACACACAGGTTTGTTCAGTGTAATATGACTGACATGATGTGAGATATTAGATAAACACTAAACTAAAAGAGTTGAGTCTCATCTGTTAACACAGGTAAAGATTACATTTAAAATTAAGTCACTTTAGATTTTTCAGTTCCCTCTGTTTAGGAACTATATTTTAACACCAAGAAGAGCTCAACTTTAACTCTGAATAAACAATAAAAGATGATTACTGTGATGCTGAATAAACTTTAAAAATAGGTTTGGAAGCTTCTATGTATCAGATTTCTGCTGATGAGAGGAGGGCATATGGATATCCTCATGCCATGACCAAGTGGTGGGAATAGTGTACCATAACATCTGTGACGAGCATGGGATGGATGTCCCAACAACAGAGTGGGATATACCTCCAAAGGTGGTGGAGAGTTTCAGAGCTAAGACCCTGTGGGAATTCCAGATCTAGAATGATAAACAGGTGATGTCTAACTAACCAGACACCGTGGTGGTCAACAAACTACAGAACAAGGCAGCAATGATAGGTGCAGCACAGTTCTAGGAACAGCTACGATACTGAGGAGACCCAAGCTGAAGCTTGTTCACAGTGAGTGTGCTAGTTTAACAGGAACTAACCTGACCAGCTCAGTGTATCAGTATAATATAATATATATGTATAATATACCTGAACTTTATGGAACTTTATTACTGATGAAAATCAGCTCACAATGAGTCGGACTAATCTAATCCTGGAATATATGAAACGGAACCCTGATGGGTTTTGATATTTGAATAATATTTTCAGGTGCACATGTTCAGTGGAAGCACCTCACCTTCTCCACCAGCTCCTGATTCCTCTGATACAACGCCTGCTTCTCTTCCACCCACTTTGTGTCCTGACACCAGGAAACAGATAGAAACACCATCAGCTGTTTGAGCATGACTCTCACCTGCTCCACACCTGCTCTAAGTTCTACATTTGATCTTGTAATCAGACGTGTTCAGTCATGTTCCTCTGACAGTCAACAATTTAATGTGTTTGTTCCATAGCAGGCCTCATAAGAAATAAGACATGTGCAGCTTCATACCAACGGAGGGTACACTCACCGTCTGCAGGTACGGAAACTTCCACATGGAGAAAACCGTGCACACGCCTTATCCTGCACACCTTTTCTTTATAAATCTCATTAAATATGAAACTGCTGATGTTCTGATCATACAGGTGTAGGCCAGAAGAAATGTATGATTTGGTTATTTCTGTTCAGGATCAGAGTGACATGCTCAGATGCTGAAATTAAACACAAAAGTGATCTGACATGAAAGTGGATGTTAGGAACGGAGTGACTGCAGTGTTGATGCCACAGGTGGAGGTACCACAGGAAGCTAGAGTGTTGCTTTCAAAAACTGCACAAACAGGGAGGGTTATCTCCACCCCATTAGTACGTCAGTGGATCCCTGAACCCACACTCTCTGCGGTCCATCAGCAGCAGTAACAGCTACTGTTTGTGGAGCAGGAAGCAGTGATGATGGAAGGTGTGTTTCCGCATTTCTGATGTTAAACGAAATCCTTATAAATCCTCAGAGTCATAATGTGTCTGCTCACATTATTATGATTTACAACAGATGGTCGGGGAGAGGAGGGCATCTGGTTTGGGAACCTTGGTTAAATTTCTGCTTTTTGCAGATGATGTGGTTATGTTTGCTTCTCCAAGCCATGACCTTCAGCTGCTCTAGAGCAGTTCACAGCTGAGTGTGAAGCAGCCGGGATGAAAGTCAGCTCTTCGAAATCTGAGGCCATGGTTCTCCACTGGAAAAAGGTGAAAGAGTTGTAAGTATCTCTGGATCTTGTTCTCAGTGATGGTGAGTTGGAGTTAGAGATGGACAGACGCATTTGGGCTTCGTAAGGAGTAATGAAGGTGCTGCTCCGGTCCGTTTGGTGAAGAGGGAGCTGAGCCGGAAGGAGAAGCTTTCAGTTTACTGCTCCATCTTTGTTCCAACCCTCACTTATGGTCACAGATCTGGGTAGTGACCCAAAGAACGAGGTCGTGGATACAAGCGGCTGAAATGAGTTTCCTTCAGAGGGGAGCTGGGCTCAGCCTTAGAGATAGGGGGAGGAACTCCACCGTCCGGAGGGAGCTCGGAGTAGAGCCTCTGCTCCTCCGCATAGAAAGGAGTCAGATGAGGTGGTTCATCTGGTTAGGATGCCTCCTGGTCGCCACCCTTTGGAGGTCTTTAGGTCACGTCCATCAGGGAGGAGGCCCCGGGGCAGACCCAGAACTCACTGGAGGGATTATATATCCCATCTGACCTGAGAACGCCTTGCAATCCCCCAGGAGGAGCTGGAGAGTGTTGCTGGGAAGAGGGATGTCTGAGTTTTCCTCTTGGACTTGTTGCCTCTGTAAAGCAGAAGATACCTTTTGGCTCTGAGATCTGACTTCAGATAAGAAGAAGGGGAAGCAAATGGATGAATGGATAGATAGTGTGATGCATGGATGAATGAATCGATAGGGTGATGCATCGATGATGGATGGAAGGATGAATAGATGGATGAATGGATATAGGGTGATGCATGGATGATTGATGGATGGATAGTTTGATGAATGGATGGATAATGTGATGGATAGATGGATAGGGTGGATGATGGATGGATGGATAGTGTGATGGACAGATGGATGATTTTGTGATGGATGGACGGACAGACAGATAGATTGACGAATGGATGGATGGACAAATGGATTTATTGTGTGATGGATGGATGGGAGGATAGTATGGTGCATGGATGAATTGTATGATGGATGAAAAGATGGATAGATGGATAGTGTTATGCATTGATGGTGTCACAACTGGTTGGAAGGGGGTTGTGCGTGACGTGGTAGAGAGAGGAACCAGATGCAGATATCAAAGAAAAAACTTGATTTATTTACAAAATGAGAACAAAAAGCGTGGCTGGGCCGGTTAACAAGAAATCTAAACTGAGGAACAAACAAAACAAGACTATGGCTGTGGAAAATAAAAGGCAAAAACCTGACAAAACCTAATGAACCATGGAACTCGTGAGGAAAGGTAGGGTTTATGTTTATGCATTTGGCAGATGCTTTTATCCAAAGTGACTTACAGGTAGATAGGGTAAGGGGGTCTTGCCTAAGGACCCCTACTGGAGATAGTACCTTTCATGCAAGGGATTTGAACCCAGGTCTCCCACACAAAAGGTGGCAATCATACCACTGTTCTATCCAGTCCCTTTAAGGTATCAGTTAAGGTGAGGATTTTGCGATTAACTGAAGAGAACCTGGAACGAAATACTGTGGTGAGATGATTGGATATGGGGTGCAGACGTGAAGCAAAGACAGGTGATTTGAGTGAACCTAATGACGTGAAAAGGAAAAAACATGGCAAGAAATAAACCTAAACCCTGAAAACAAGACATAACAAAAAACAAAACTCGAAACATGACATGACAGATGGATGTATAGATGGATGGATTCTGTGATTAATGGATTCTGTGATGAATGGATGGATGAATAGATGGTAGTGCTGAGCAATTTTATCTATACTGCGATATCAGTATTTTGTATCCTGATAAAGTATCGATTTTTCATCCGCGAATAGTGATACTTTTTTTTTTTAGCAAACTTTATTGAAAAGTCAGACGTTACAATTATTGAAAGCTCAGAACATTAATATAATACAATACAATGCCAGGGTGTCACATTATATAAAACAATGATAAATTAGTTCATAAAAATGTTATATAAAGTGCATAGCTCAGGGGTTTTGATGGCTTTTCTGTTTATAGAGTGTTGGATTGATGTAATGTCTTGTTTGAGCTCCTTCTCAAAAATGAAAAAAGATGGTTTGTGAATAGATAAGGTGGATTTGTGTATATGGTATTTGGCAATTGAAACAAGCAGGTTGATGATGTAATATTGATCTTTGTTGTTTACAGGATAGGAGAGGAACCCAAACAGTATGCTTACATATATAAGTGAGAAACCAGATAAAATGTTCTGGGAAATTAATGTACAGACGTCTTGCCAGAAAACATGAAAAAGGACAGGACCAGAACAAATTACAAATATCTTCTTCAGATTGTGTATCGAGTTAGCCGTCCACATCAATCTCCTTTTTGTATCTACGTAGAAATAACTTAGAGGGATAAAACCTATGAATCATTTTAAAAGACACTTCTTTAATCTTATTTGTAATCAGATATTTAGAGGGAAGGCAAAGTCCTTCCGTCCTTTGAACCAGAAGGACATAGTTTACATTTTTTTTAAATACGTGCTGCTATTAAAGAATATTTACATGCAGGACATGGATATGAGGTGATACTGGATATGCTGTCGACAATTCACAACATAAACATGAGTCTGCATACGCTGAAGACACGTTTGTCTGGCGGTGTTGTCCTTCCTGTTCAAAGGACGGATCACCAGTCCAATCAGCAGTGATTCATATCAAATCACATTGTCCCTTTAAAGTCTTTCCGAAAATGTTGTAAGTATATTGAATTGTATCAAATTGAATAGTTGGCTGAATATCGTGTATCACATCGTGAGATTAGTGTATCGCTACAGCACTAATGGATGGATGGACACATGGATGAATGAATTGATGGATGGATGGATAGATGGGACAGATGATGAATGGATAGAAAGATGATGGATGGATGATGAATAGATGGGTGATGAAAGATGGATGATGGAGGATTGATGGATGATGGAAGGATGGATGGTGTGATGGATGGATGGGTGGAGGTGTGCAGACACTGGTATGTAACCTTTTGGTACTGCTTATTCATGTGGCCTCTGATGATCTCACTGATAAGCCTCTACATCTTTCTGGTAAGAAGTTGTTGTATGTTCTGATTGTATGAGCTCCAGTGGCTCCAGCCTCTGGTTGTCTCTAAATGGAACATGATTGGCCACCCTGTTCTGTATGCTACAGATTATTCTACCTCAGCATGGCTCTCATTGGTCCTTTGATCAGCATGAAGACACCCCCCTTTTCTCCAGTAGTCTACCCTGGAACCAATCAGAATGCAGATAATGTTCTCACCTGGACCAAGGACCAATCAGACGTCATCACTGACTCCTGTGTCCTCTACCAATTTTATCATGACAGTGATTATTGTGTGAAGTCTGTTACCAGCCCCTGTTGTTTTAGCGCCGACTCCAGATCTGCAACTCTGCTTTGGTATCGACTGATTTCAGCCAGCAGCTGCTCTCTGGTCTGAAACACATGGAACAGATCCATCAGCCTCTGAGTACCTCAGAGCCCTCGGAACCGCTGAACCCTCTCTGCTACTGCCTGGGTCACAGGCTGGATCACCTTGATCTCCTTCTCTGCGTCGTAGTTTCCACCGCTCGTCTCCGCCAGCAGAGCATATGCTCGCTGCAGGGCCTGATACTCCTGGGTCAGCTGACGGTACCGGAGCTCTGCCTCCTCACGAATACACACCTTAAATACACAGAAATGTCAGAGAAACCAGTCAGACCAGTAAAAGAGCTTGTGTGGAACTGCACTTTCATTTGCTGTGCCTCTTTTTGAGTTTTGTCTCATTCTGTGAGATGGTGACCTAAAGGGAATTAAAAGTTAGTATTCTTGAGAACATCAAGAAGATTTGGATTCTCCACTCTGTAACAGGATCCAACTCTGAGTGCATAAAAGAGTGTTTGTTTGCTGTATGTTGTTACCTCCTCTGGTTCAGTATCTGGAGTTCTGTCAGTGTGAAAGGACAAAGACGATCCATCAGAATCCACTGAGGCCTCCTCATCATAACCGTAAAACGTCTCTATGACCTTCAGAAACACACAGTGTAGTTCAGCTAACCCACCAGAAACGGCATCAGGACATCTTCAGCACACCACCCACACACTGAGGACAGCCTGAACATAACTGACACATGAAACTAGGTGTTAGGAAGCTTTCTGCCACGTTTTCACCCGTTCTATTCGTGCTAATACAGTAGTACTTTGTAGAGTTGTCACAATACCAAAATAAGTAACCATGATACTATAACAGACAAAGTATTACGGTTTCGAGTATTATCGCGATACTGCAGCCTTTTGTTATTATTATAATTTTTATGAACTGCAATGTATTTGTAAGTTATAAATACTTAATAAATTAATGAATTATTAATTAATTAATTAATTATGTATGTTTTTTGGTGCATGATAAACATAATACTGATTAAGTATGAATTAGAGTGAAACAAATATTTATTAAAAAGTTAAAATTGAAAAAAAACAAAAAACAGATCGACTGGCCTTTTAAAAAAATCTAGTTGACAATAATGCTTCCTCTCCAACATAATAAACCATATAGCACAAAATACCATAAACAGGCTATATTTTTATTCATTTTCTAGGTGCTTTATACTTTGACATCCTTTAACTGTTCATTTCTCAGCCTGTACACGAAGCATATAGCCTAATATTAGCCAATGAGAAAATAAACAGGGCATACTAATCTGGTATTCGACATATAAATCTGGGTGACGACACTGCAGGTGTTTTATGAGATTGGATGTGTTCTCTCTTTTGGCTCCTATAGCTTGGTGGCAGCGGCTGCACAGCGGACAGCCATCGTCTATTGCCTTGTTTAAACCCAAAATAGTTCCAAATGTGGCTTTTGGAGTTTGTTTTTTTGATTAGTGGTGCCACTGACGAGCACGCCGCGGCAGACTCACCGCTCGGGCCCGGTGCTTCTGCCATGGTGAGTGTATTTGTGTTGTCTCGTGTTTGTGCGTGCGTCTGGGCAAATTTCAATCGAAGCGGAGCTGTCTACATGAAGTTCGTTCTTGCCGTCAGAAACACACGTACAGCCAATCAGCTAACAGACGGGCGGACCCAGCGTCTGCCTATCATATCCCCGGACGTGGTGATAAGCCGGGAATAGAGACGGCCGCTGTGTTGCAGAAACTGGTACGTTAGTATGGTAATCCACGGTACTACCGTCATGTAGAATTTCTTGTATAGTAGGAACCATTACTATTTGGCATTGCGGGGTACCATGAGTACTGTGTGTATCGTGCAACTCTAGTACTTTGCATTTTAAAAGTGCTGACAGTATTACAGTCCGCTGGATCTGGTCTCCATAGTAAGATACCAATAGTGGAGGTAGTTTATTAATCGTCTCAGTAGTAATCTCAGCAGAAGTAGTGCCAATGGTGATAGTGTATAGGTGAAAGCAGAACACCTGATAAGTTGTTTGTGGTACATATCCTGTAGTTCAGGTAGGATCAGTTGTAGGAAGTGGAACAAAGATTTCACAGAGAACAAACACATGCTCATGCAGCTGTCCATCTCACCCTGCAGGCTTTAAAGGTCCTCTTCCTCCTAACAGACTCCTGACGTCTGTATCTCATTAACATGTCTCTCTCCTGAAGACAAACACAAACACCTTCACTGTCAACATCCAGCATTTACCTCCAATTTAGCTCTGTGTTTGGTCTCTAACTGCTGAGGAACAAAGGTCCATCTTGGTCCTATGTTCACTAGATTTTCTTGACTGTTGTACTGACTGTGTCTCAAAGACACTGAAATAATGTGGTTTGATCACAACTCCACGTACATAACACAATACACACTTAACAGATATGGTAGCAGTGGGTTAGCTGCTATTCAATACTTACAATAACATTCTTCACATAACCTGCGGTTTCCAGAGCCTGAAAACACAAACAGAGTTAATTTTAAATAAAGTGAAGCAGCTGCATTTCCACCTTGGACATTTATGGTATTATTCAATTAAATAATACTAGTAGCAGAGTGTTATTGGATCATTACGAGCAGTAGTAGCAGTATTTGTAGACAACTGTAGGACTAGTAGTAGTAACTAAAGAAGAAGTAGCTGTAGTAGCAGAGAGCCATTTCAGCCTTTATTCTACATCCTTGATATCATGCATTAGTTATGTTATGTTTATGCATTTATCAGACGCTTTTATCCAAAGCAACTTACAGATAGGCATATAGGGTAAGGGGGTCTTGCCTAAAGACCCCTACTGGAGACAGTACCTTTCATGCAGGGGATTGGAACCCAGATCTCCCACACAAAAGGTGGCAATCATACCACTAAACTATCCAGTTATCTGTCCTTATGGTGACGTTAGGAGCTGCAGTGGTAGCAGCAAAATCCAAACCAGTCAGCTTTTTGATAAATCAGTGGCCCCCTGGATCAAACTAGTAACTAGTCTTACTAGTTAACTGGCGAGCTCCAAAAGCTCCAACATGTTAATTAGTTTAGCAGCTAATCACCTCACTGGTTTACTAGTAACCTACAATTGGTTGTACTAGTTAACTAGTCAAAGTATATTTTGAACTTATCAGTTAACAAGTAAGGCTCAAAATGCTCAAAACTTACAAAATGTTTATGTTAAAAATGTTACTTTCTTAGAAGATTATGTGACCTTACTAGTTAACTAGCTAGATTAAAAAAGTGCCACTAGTCAACTGTTAAGAGCCACGATGTCCACTATTTATACTAGTATGTGTTTTTCCTAACTAGTGTAGATAAAATAGATACTAGTTAACTAGTTACACATATTCCCCTATTATTCAACTAGTTAGGTCCAAAAAGAGTCCTTAGTTACATAGTAACAGTGTCTAGTGTCTCGTTAACCAGTGGAAGGCATTTTATGTCAATAGTGAGACTTTTACTTGAACTAGTAAAGCCTTACTCAGCACTAGTGAGCAACTAATGAGACCTCTGTTTAACATGTTGAACTTTTTGTCACACTAGTTAACTTTTTCATCTTACTAGTTCGACAAAGCTGCTTTTCAGTTGATATAATCATGTATTTAATACAACTTGTGATGTGATAAAATTTCACAAGTTAACATGTATGGCAGTTGCTGCATTTCACTAATTAACTAGTGATGTGCACATATTAACCAGCGAGCAACTTTATCAAAATCTCTACTCGCTCTCATTAGTATCCTAGTACAACAAATTGTATGTTACTAGTAAATAGGTGAGGTGAGCATTGAGGTGTTGGAACTAGTTCCACAAAAGTGCCACTAGTTGCTGAAAAGGAATCACTAGTACAAGTTTTTGTTCGACAAGTCGGACAAAATGTCCAACTCGTACTGACAAAGACCGAATTAGTGAAGGAAACTATTGGCTGATGTCAAGGATATAGAATAAAGGCTGAAATGACTTTCCATAGTATTTTTAGTAGTAGTACTAGTAATGATATTAGTAGTATTAGTACCTTGGTCAGGTCATCAATGATGTGTTGTTGCTCCACCACTTGCAGCCGTAGAAACTCCATCTCCCTCTCATCCTGGCTATAACCATGGTAACTGGTGGAGTGGCTGCGGTCAAGGTCATTTAATGAACTCGGTCGCCTCTGGGGACCACAACAAATGCTGATGTTACCATGGTAATTTTAATTGTTGTTTGTGGATAAATTGTAATTTCCTCCAATCGGTCAAATCCAAACATTTGTAAGTGCTCACCATTTGTGACTCACACGGGTGATTTAAAACTCAATTCATTTCAGAGAAATGACTTTTTGCAGGTAGCTGTACTTCTTCTGTGGTTCTCTGGGAATTCTGACACTTACTGATAAAAGTCTTTTACTGAACTCTGGTTGGTCTGCATCTGGATGATGAACCTAGTTTATCACTGGTTTGAGTGGGAAAGAGTCAGCATGTGACTCTCTGTGTAGTTAGTGTGTTGTTTGAGTCAGGCGTTACCATAGTTACCATCTCCAGGTTCTCCTGGGTAACAAAGCGAAGCTTGTTATCCAGGCGACGCACTGCGAGAGCCAGCTCTTCGTTTTTCCTGCTGAGACGTTTGTTTTTGTCCAGAAGAGGAAGAAACTGACTCTCTGTCTCTCTCAGACGCTTCAGCTACAGAACGTAAAAACATTTTTAAAGATACTTTAACACATGAAATAGGAGAAAACACAGTGATTAAACACAGTACAGTCAGACAAAGGATGAGTTGTACATCTATTTCCATCAGGATTAGGAGATAGCATCACAGTGCCCTCTGGTGGCTGTAGTAATTACGGTGGGAGCAAAGTCAGGAAATCAGGGGCCAAAGCTCAAAGTAGACAATTGGTACAAGAAAATTAACAAGAAAAAATCTAATCACTGCTTTAGTCCCAGTGAAATTGATCTTAGTTGAACTTCAAAGTCGCACTCACACTCTCAGATATGCTGTGTGGAACTGAACAGAACAAGTAACAGAAACCAGAACAACAGAGAAATGACTACAAGGGGTTGTGTACATCTTAAAGCATACCGTATGAATGTAGAGAATTGTAAAGATCTCCTGTTCGACATGGGACCATGTCAGTGACGTAACAGGTAGAACATAAAAAGCCTGGTTTTTAACCCTTTAAGCTCTGAGGTTCATTGAAAGAAACATTCTGATAACCAGATTTCAAAAGGCTGCAGCTTAAAAATGGTCATAGATAAAAGGAAACTGTGAATGTAAAATATACTGAGTGTGACCAAAGTTTTTGAAGTTAGTAAATTTAATCACCTAATTCTTATGTGTAGACATCACTGCGTGGTGTCTCCTTGGATTGCACAACATCTAGTGAACATTGGATTTTGAACACGTTTCCACATGGGTTTTCTTTCATCTTTTCCTTTTTGATCTTTTTCTGGATTTATGAACAAAGCTGTTCCAACTTATGATCTTTTTCATGTTTTTCCCGCTTTTTCATGATTTTATCCACATAAAACAACAGAAAATAGTAAAAGGAATGTCAGTAATTACAGTAAAATGTCTTTACATCAGATCTTGATTTTGGCTTCAGTGTTTGAGTGGTCAAGAACAGGTGTTTATATCTGTTAGTTTAATTTGTTCTGACAGTCCAGAAATCAGTTTGGAATAGGCACACCAACTCAGTGGGCTCAGCATTTGTCACATATCTGTCTCCTCGATTGCCAACAGGCTCATAAAAGTGTCTGAATCCCGCCCAGTACACTTCATCAGTATTCAGAAAACCCAAGTCATTACTGCTTATACACTGGTTTCCATTCAGACCCCCCCTGTACCTCCACTTTTTGCCCGTCATCACCATCTGGCTGACCCGTGCCTCCAACACCTCTGTGAGGGTTGAAATCCCCGCCCTCTCCGACCCGTCACTCTCTGAGAGAAATTATCACCCTCTGAATCTTCATCAAAGACTTGAACTAAAACATCTTCTCTTGTTAAATATTTTGATTAATTTTCTCTCAATTTCACCCGGACATCTTCCATATAAACACTGTTAGCTGTATGAGCAAACAGCATCTGTTGGTAGAAACTAGATTTGATGTTAAAGTGGGACTTTCAGCCTGTTTTATTCTGTGCAGTGGTGTTTAAGGGGTCGTATTACCACTTGTAGCAGAGTCAGACGTACTACCATCAATAATTAGATTAGCTTGCTGTGCTTGTACACTGGGACATGGACATGGACTCCAATTAAACTGCTACAGTGGAACTACAACTGTTGTGTATGGAAACATACACAACAGTTGTTGACTGATTTGGTAAAATGCAAAAATAGCTTTGGTATTAAGGTTTGGGTTGTGTGGCAGAGTGTAAGGGTGTGTATACCAGTTCATTGCGTTCTTCAGACAGCAGAGCATTTCTGTCCTCCAGCTTCCTGACCACAGCGCTGAGCTCAGCAATTTTCAGCTGAAACCTCCGAGTATCTCGGTCCTCCTGAGACTGCACACAAGATGAACAGATCCCATTAAACATGAAAGCAAAGAGACAAGTCAGCAACCAATCACAGACTGCATGCCACAGGAATTCCTGCTGTTTGGGGATTTAAATGACAAACGATGTGTGTGTGGGGAGGGGGGGGGCTGGAGCCTGGACCCTATCCCAGCTGTCCTTGGGCGAGAAACAGGTAACACTTCTACACTCCGGACAGGTCGCCAGTCCATCACAGCATGATGAGGCTATAAAATAGAATTTCCGTGCTAGTGACCCACTAGTTTAGACGCTCCATGGGCTGGGCATTAGCATGGAGAGCTGTATTACTGGGCTGGCTAACAACCTTGCTAAATATAATGTTTGGTTTAACCCTAACCTAAAGTCACATTGTGATCAAATATATCTTTTGCATGGAAGAAATTATACCAACTGATTTCTAGATTATGTTTGCAATCACAGACTGCAGTCTGACCAAATCAACAGTAGGTGGCGGTAGCGTACTGCAAAATCTGCAGCTAAGTAGAAGAGCCAACTGAGCACCTAATTCAGTTAGCTTCCACATGCTAGTAACCAAAGCAGTAGATCATTAAATAGGATGTAAACCTTGGCATTATGGTTGGAAATAATAATGTCCAGCTGGGATATTAGGCATCTCCCTCTCATTTTCCACCACCTGCCACTCAGTTACCAGTGCCAGCCACAGGTCGTGGGCACAGCTGGCTGTCACATTCTGTTGATTATACACACAACGTGTTGGTATTTAAACCAGAGGTGTTTCTATGACAACTGTGTTACCAAAACAAAACAAGGGTTCAACAGAAAGCTGCAGGAGCTTCAAAGCAATGACTGTACACAAAACTTCTGTATAAAGTCAGGCTCACAACCATTAGAAATTAATAGGTCACAGTTGTAATCTTAGCTACAGTCGCTGGGACAGGTGGTCCTTCAGGTCCTCCCATTTCTTTTCTGAAGTTATTGAGTGAGACTTGTGTCTGACAGACAAAGGTGAGGGAGTACTGACTCTCTGTACCATAATTTTACAGCTCAGAAAACAGCAAATGTTCCTTTGATGTAACTTTTCTGACCAAAATTTCAGACCAAAAGTTCCACCATAAACTTCATGAAATAGACAAGAGGTGATTTTTATCATGCACGTTAAACAAGCAGGAAGAGACGGGGCTTACAATGTGAGGAGCATTGTTAGGGGTGGGGTTAAGGGTGGGATTGTTTAGACCCGCCCTCTGTGCATCTCTCAGGGCTGCGATTTGTTGCTCAGCAGCCTGAGTCTGCAGCTGGAGGCGGTGGGCATGTCCAGCCTGCAGCCCCAGGGCCTTATCCAAAACACTGACAGCTCTGTCCTTCAGCTTTATCTCATCCATCTGCACACAGACAGGTTAGAAACAGACAGACAGGTAAGTGGGGGGGGGGGTTAGTTAGCTAGGTAAATGATCATAGGTTAGAAATAGACAGGTTAGAGGGGGTTGGTTAGCTGGGAAAATGATCTGACCGAGAATGGTGGTGCTATTAGTCAGACAGTTTAGAGACAGATTGATTGGGTGGGGCTTGTCAGCTGGGTTAGGGAGGCTCAGTCAGGTCGACAGGTGAAGAGTGTAGTCAGAATAAAGTTAGTTGTTGATAAATTCTGGAATCTGGTTACTGATAACTGCTGTTTAATGTTAAAGACCTTAAACTGAATGTGCTGCAGGTGGAAGTTTCTGTCTGTCAGATGATTTAAAGGCTCTTTGTAGCCAATAAAAAACAAAGCGAAAAACAATCAAACAGTCCACCAGAGACTGGTTGGAAATGCTTAAGTTCATCTTCTGTTCTCACCCTCTGCAATGTTTCAGAAAAAGAATTTCAGTTGTTCTCAGAGAGATGTGGAGATGAACATAAACATCGTCTGACTTCGGGAGGAAACTGCAGTGAATCATTGATCGTTCACAGAAGACATTAATCAGTAATGTTTAAGTGATCAGGAAGAAGTTTCAGAGGAATCAGTCTCAGTTTCAGACTCAGTTTTCTCTCCTTTTCACAGATCTTCATCAAAAATCTTCTCACTGAAACTCAGACTGACTTTTTCCATTTCCTGAGAGTTCTGATTGGTCAGGAGGCGGAGCTTCTGCACATGTTGATCTCTGAACAGTTGAGGTTCAGTAAGTCCAGATCTGAACCTGTAGGGTACCTCACTGATCCTGGTTCTTTCAGAACCCAAACACAGATCTCAGTTCTGTGCACCTGTCCAGGTGAGGTGACCGTGCTTACACCTGGAATGATGGTACATATAATCCCACTCTCTGGATGTGACAGAACCATTAGAACGAGATAAATAAGATGTATAGCATTAAGTTTTAAAGTGTCACAAATCCAAATGTTTCACCTGTGGTGGATCTAGGTAAACCCAACCTTCATTTGCAACATAAAAAACAGCCCGGTCTGAGGAAAAACCCCAGCACCTGATCCAAACTCAGGAGGAACAGTGACTGTAAGGTTTTCTCTGCAGCACTGAACCAGAGCTTACACTGCCAGATCAATAACTGTGATCAGAAGTGGTACCTGGCTCCTCAGAATGGAGCTGACCCTCATCAGTGAACAGAGATCAATTACTGCATCCTGAACACCTGAATGGGTCAGAGCAGGAAGTGGGTTTCAGTTCAGCTATCAGTTTGTTCAGATGTTTTAATCTGATCATGTTGTGGAGGAGGGCTGAATTTATGCTGGTTGAATCTGAGGTGGTTTGATTGCTCAGACTGACTTCTTTGTTTTTGTGTCTAACAGTTGCTTTCAGACTGTGACAGAAAACCAGTGTATGTTGTACCAGTCCGTGTTTGCCTCTCACAGCGTCTCCTTGTTCAGCTCTGTGTCGCAGATTGTATTCTGTTCACTTTTCTCACAGTGATGTTGCCACACTTTATAGCCGTGGTCCTCAGTGTGACACACGATCAGGAGGTCAATAACATGTTACAAAAGCACTGATGTTAACTCCTGGTTGGAGTTAGATGATAACATTACTATGATGGGGTAGAAAAAGGTGACAATTAGAAGTAAAGTACATTCATTTTTACAACTTGGCTGTCATGATAATGGAAGCCACTTTGCTGGTTAACTTGATTACATGTAACCACAACATATTACAATGAAAAGGTGTCCCTTTGTGGTTGGCTTTAGGAAAAAAATTAATTTGTCATAGTTCGGTTAGAGGCAGTTAGAGATAAAATTCATCCTTTTTACAACACCACCCTCATAGACCCCATCTTTGCCTTCACATTATGATACTCTTCCTGACAACTGGAGGTTACATATTCCTTAAAGGTGACATATTCAGTAAAAATCCCTTGTTCCTGTTCCTGGGAGCATATATCAGGGCATCTGAAGTCACCAGCAGGTATAAAACTCTTAGTTATTTATTTAGTTCCACTTTGTTTGAAAGTTCCTCATTAAACGAGTCGTTCTGATTTTAATTTCTAAAGTACGTCACTCCTTAAGTTGGCCCCGCCTCCTCTACTAAGCCCCGCCCACTCACAGCCACCCTGCTGGACGGATGAAGCCAGCTTCTGGTGGAAATGTTCTGCTGTCAGCTGTACTGAGGAGCATGCATCTTCCATCCAGCAGCAGCCTCAGAGGATATAAGAGCCCAGTGGATAAACTATATCTGAGGCTAATGTTCCAGCAGAGTTAGCTAAAGACTGTGAATGTGCAGCAAACACTTTTCATCCCACTGTTTTAACAACTTGGTCCAGTTCAACGCTGGACTGAAGGAACTGAGCCACAAAGAGGATCAGTTCCAACTCTCAGAGCCTGAACTTCTGAGCAGGGAAATAGAAGTATCTAAGAAATAACTCCTCATGGTTTATTTTCTTATTTATTTTTTCCTTTAGCAGTAGCTAACTGTAGCAGCTTAGCTAATGAAGATGACTGTCACAGTTTATGTTTTGATTATTGTTATGTTCAGGTTCTGTCACGTTTTATATTTGATCTTCATGTTTTCGGGTTCTTTATTATGTTCCAGGTCATGCTTTTCCCCTGTCACATTAGGTTCTCACCTGTTTCTGTTCACAGCTGCATGTCATCACTGATCACTTCCCCACAGTATTTAGTTTCTAGGTTCACTTGCACCCATTGCAGAATCGTCACAACCCTTTCATGATCTTCACGAAAAGCTAAGTCTGGTTTTGCCTCACAGTTTCCTAGTTTATTTAACCATAGTACCACAGTCTCATCTTGCTTTGTTTATTTTCACTGTTCAGTATTTTTGACATCCGGCTCAGCTGCGACCTTTGTTCTTGTGCTTCGTGCCTTTTGTTAATAAACCTTCTGATTTTGAAATACTGCATCTGGGTCCTACCTTCACCACCGATCCTGACAATGATGTACACCAACTTCTAAGGAGTTCTTACTAGGAGTGTGACGAGATCTCGTGCCATGAGACAATATTTTTCTGTCTCTGTCCCATTCGTGTGCTTTCCAAACTACTATTTGTGACCCGTGGGGGTAGTAATGCGCCTTCGCTACGTCTAGCCTGCCAGAACATAAAGGCGGAGAAGGAAAAGAAGAAGAAGAGGAGAAAGATGGGAAGCGGCAAGCAAACAGTATGACGTTGGAAAATACTGGTATTCCGATTGAAGATGCTCCCGCCACTTTCAAATCTTTTTTTGGCAGCATTTTGGGTACCTGGTGGAAATGATAAATGGCAGTAGATTGACTGGTAAGTTGTCAGTGACATACTTGGTCAGGCTCTGTTTACACTATCTGCTCTCTGTATTGACAGAGTATAACTTTGATTTGGTTTTGCACATAATATTGTTTGCACTTGAAAAAAATAAGTATTTTATTTTAACTTTTATAAATTTTAGTTTTACTTTCAATTTGTGTATGAAGAATTTTATTAAAAGCTCATGCTTACGTCATGCATGTGAAGAGTTACAATAAAATATTTAAAAATGCTTGTGCAACTCTGTTAAATAAAAGTCTGTTGGTCCAGTCATATATTTTGTCATTGTATTTTTCTTAAAATCTCATCTCATGAACCCAGTATCGTGTCTCGTCTCGTCAGCTGAGTGTATCGTCACACCCCTAGTTATTACTGTTCCTTTCTGAAAAATGAACATTATTGTTACCACATTACTTTGTTAGCTGAAGCTTTCTAGCTGAACGGTTCTGTTCTGTAACTCAGACAACCTGCAGCTGTGTTTAAGGTGTGTTTCCAACACAGTACCGGTCCTCTCCTCATTCTCGGTGTGTTAACGTTACATTATCGGCATGTTTCTGATAAAGATGTAGAACTGTTTAATGAGGTTAATATATCCAAAATGTTTAAACGCAGTAATTAACGGTTCACATGCATTACTACGAGTTATGCTGTGTACATTGCTGTTGATGAGAAAGCATTGTTTACTAGCATCTGCTGCTAACTTACAGCTACAGTGCTAAACTATTTCCCTCTGGGATCAATAGAGTAACTATCTATATATTGAGCTGGAGTGTTTTTAGTATGACTGGAGGAATAACTTCATTATGTTTGTGTTACTGCATTAAATTACATCCCGGATGTCCAGGGGAATAGCGGATGTTTCCACCCTGAAAACAGACCGTTAACAAAGAGGTGTTAAAACAGTTGCGACAGGAAGCCGCTATGCTTAAACCAACAGGTATTTTGGCCAAAGCCTGTCTCATACGTCTAAAAAGACCTTAGCAAATTGTGTCCAATTGTATATATGTCACCTTTAAACACAGATCACTGCCCCCATGAGGGCTGTAGATGGTGTGGTGGTCAGCTCTGTCTTCTCACAGGAAGATTTTGGTTGTGATCTCAAAGGGTTCTTTCTGTGTGGGTTCTCCCTGGTTTTCCAGCTTCCTCCCAGAGTCCAAAAAAATTCTGTTAGCTTAATCGATGATTCTAATCTGATAATAGGAGTGAGTTTCTCTGTTGTGGACTGGTTACCTGTCCAGGTGTACCTTGCCTCTCAGCTGATGGACGCTTGGATAGGCTCCACCCCCTCTTTAACCCTGAATAAGATTAAGCGTGTTTGGAAACTGAAGGAATCTACCTGCTTGAACAAATGCCACATTGGGCACATTTTTCATCCATCCATTTTCTATACCCGCTTAATCCAGCTCAGGGTTGCAGGAGTGCTGGAGCCTATCCCAGCTGTCCTTGGACAAGAGGCGGTGTACACCCTGGACAGGACGCTAGTCCATCACAGGGCCACACAGAGACAAACAAGACAAACAACCCTACACCTCACACTCACTCCTAAAAACAATTTAGAGTCACCAATTAACCTGACATGCACGTTTTTGGACAGTGGGTGAAAGCCAGAGTACCCGGAGAGAACCCACGCATACACAGGGAGAACTTATATGTTTTGACTCTGTTTTTGTTCCATAAATAATGACACAGTGTAATACATCACGTTTTTGTTCATCTTAGGTTGGAGTTACTGAGTTTTAACACCTGCTGAGGAGCAGGTCCGTTAAAAAACAGAACAAAAACATGTGGATGAAGACTTTAGTGTTATGTGAGATCAAATGATTAATATTTCGCTTTCAGCAAATAGCTGCACTAACTGTAACCTGCAGTGTTTTTTGTTTTTTTGATTAGTTTGTGAGCTGATTGGATTTTTTTTATATGAACAATCTCATGAAGAAGCTTTAAAACCTACAGCACCTTTAATAGTCAGTAGAATAATTTCAGTTCATGCACAAACTGAGTTTTTTCTAATCCTGCTTGTCAGTAACTAAACAGCAATATTTAGTGAAAACAGTTGCTCGGTACAAAGAGTGTTTTATCAAAAGGTTAAAAAGGTAACGCTTACAGTATCATGTCAAATAGTCGTGCATGTTTGTGTACAGTACTGTTTGTTAGCAGTCATGGTTTTTTTAGCGCTAGTATTTGTTAGCGTTCGTATTTGTTAGTGAGAATGTTTGTTAAAGGTCGTGTTTGTTAAAGTTCTTTTTTTTTTAGTGGTCATGTTTGTTAGAGGTCATGTTTGTTAAAGTTCATATTTGTTAGTGGTCGTACTTTTTAATGGTCATGTTTTTTTACGGTGGTATTTCTGTGGAGGCAGATCCTACCAGGCGGCGGATCTCCCTCTCACAGTCCCTCTTGGTCCGG